>NW_004567137.1:5626295-5641568 GCF_000260355.1 Condylura cristata
TTTTTTTTTTACCTTTCTGTATAGCTCTGTGTTGTCTTAAGGTTTAAATTGCCTTTTCTTTCTTTTTTCCTCCTTATGTCATTTGCCTATTAGCTCCATAAATTATGCCAAATGCTAAATAACAAATCAGATCTCCAGAAATTCTTTTTTGTGTACCTGTTTTCTGGTCCTCTGTCCTCTACTTAGCATGATTGGCCCAGCTGATAATCTGGGATGTCCTTTATGATTCTCCAGAGTTTGAATCACTATTTCCTTTCTTGGCCTTGGTTTATGTCTTTTCTTTTGCTCTGGAATAATTTCAGGGAAATTTTTGAGCGAAAACGAGAGGCAGTGGGATGCACAAGATTCAAGGCTTCTGGACTACATGTTCTAAATGTATGCATATATTATCATGTTTCCTTTTACCCTCTACTTGATTAACAGTTGGGCTGTAGATACAATTATTTTTTTTAAGATTTATTTATTTATGCATACAGAACTGGGGTACAGGCCACAGGTGCAGGGGCAGTGAGAGGATTCACCAGAAACAGAGTGGGGAGCAGAACAGGTAGATCAATGAAATACACTGCTGAGGGAGAGGTCTGCCGTGCCATGTGGTCACCTCCCCGGGTGAGGATCTAACTCATGCTGAAGTGGCTTTAGCTTCTTAGTTCTGTGCTTTAACCCACTGTGCCACCAGGGAGGGCCTGTAAATACAATTCTAAGTTGGAAGTCATTTTCCTTATATTTCAAATGCATTGATTATCATCTTCTAGCATCTAAGAGAAATACAGTGTTGGTCTAAGTTTTATTTTTGTTGATGATCAGTATTTTCTTTTTTGAAAGCTTTTAGCATCTTCTGTTTACTGTGACATTTTGCTAGGATGTATGCAGTTGTTTCCATTTACTGTTTTGTAAACACCTTGAGTCTTTTTGCATAAAGAGCTTTGTTCTTTGCTCTGAAAAATTCTGTTTTTGTTTGTTTGTTTTGACTATCTTCTTTCTAGTTCTTCCTAGATCTCTTGTTAAGCAGATATTATATTTACTAGGTTAATTAACATGTTTCTAATACTCATATATTGTCTCTGTTTTTTGCTTGTCCTTCCTAGGGCATTCCCTAAAATTTGTTTTGTAAAAATTTTAATTGAATTGTTGAGAAATAAACTTATTAATACCATAAACCTCTTTTTTGTTCTTCATTCATTTTTAAGTTCATCCTAGTTTAATGGACCATTTAAATGATCCTAATAATAAATGAATATGAAGGTATTTGAAAATTACCTTTCCTCTGTTTTTTTTTCAACCTATTTGAGTAACTAGGTATTTCTTTTTTAGCTTGAACCTCTACTCAAATAGGATTTAAAAAAATAGTGGTTATCCATTCATTAAGAATGAGATAAAGAAAAATAGATTGGAAACTCTGGCTAGAAATGAGAACTATCAAAAAGTGGGCACTGCTTTAGTGAGAATAGGAAGGTGGCCAGAAGCTCCATGAACTCTCTGTGTAGGACAGAGAAGTCTTTGTTCTGGTACGCCAGTGGTATTTATATTTCTCCAGGCTCTTCAATTTCTTCCCAAAAGGTGTGATGTGGGTAGGATAGAAGCTGACTAATCTCCTCTCTTACCTGGAGATTTAAGTCCCAAGACTTTTTGGTGGCTCGGAAGGCAAATTAAGTTTCATTCTGAGGCTTCCTTCAAGTATATTCTATAGTCTATTTCTTTGACTTCCAATAATGAGTACTCTACTACTGCTCTTATCTGCCAACAATTTGGTCAGATTTCTCACCTCTTATCGTTATTATCTCATGTGATATAGGTCTATCACTCTGCTACTTTTTTTAAAAGATTTATTTATTTGTGCATACAGAACTGGGGTACAGGCCAGAGGTACAGAAGCAGTGAGAGGATTCACCAGAGACAGTGGGGAGCAGAACAGGCAGATAGACAAAGTACACTGCTGAGGGGAGCAGCGGGCGGGTCAGGAGAGGTCTGCAACGCCATGTGGATCACTTCCAGTGTAGGGATTGAACTCATGCGGAAGTGGCTTTTAGCTTCTTAGTTTTGTGATTTAACCCACTGTGCCACCAGGAAGGGCCCTCTCTTTGCTTTTTAAAAATCATTTTAATGGTGTATCAGCAAAGAATGAAGACAAATACAGTATTAGTCTTAGCACATTGAATTGTCATTCAGAACATTATATTTAAGTATTTTATTAAATGTTTATTTATTTATTCATACAGGCCAGAGGTGTAGAGAATTCACCAG
This sequence comes from Condylura cristata, assembly GCF_000260355.1. Taxonomy (NCBI): domain Eukaryota; kingdom Metazoa; phylum Chordata; class Mammalia; order Eulipotyphla; family Talpidae; genus Condylura; species Condylura cristata. Next base: position 5,628,540 of record NW_004567137.1, read on the forward strand.
AGACAGACTGAGGAGCAGAACAGGCAGATAGACAAAGTACATTGCTGAGGGGAGCAGCAGGCTGGTCAGGAGAGGTCTGCCGTGCCATGTGGGTCACCTCCGGGGTGGGGATCGAACTCATGCTGAAGTAGCTTTAGCTTCTTAGTGCTATGCTTTAACCCACTGTGCCACCAGGGAGGGCCCTTTATTTTCTTTAAAAAGGGAGATTGACAATCAACTAATATTGGAAAGGAAGAATAAATAGAAGATTGAAGATATTTTTTGATGCGAAGGTGGTCCCTGGTTTTTCTTTGAAGGAGAGACAAATGGAAAAACTGTACTTGTTCCTTCTTAATGACTATTCTAAAAGTGGTGAATTCTTATTCTTCATCATACTGATGCTAACAACAGTGTTTGATAAAGCTAATCAGTTCTACTATTACACCTCTCTTTCACTGGCCTCCAAAATACTGAAGTCTTATCTTACATCTTTATCTTTATATGCTTCCTAAGTGATCTCATCTCCTGGCTTTATATAACATCCTAAAAATAATGAATATTCTCTTTTAAATAAAATAATAATATTCAAAATAGTAATCAATTTAGAAATGATTGTTAAAGAAATTAGTTTACACAGAAAGGTGAATTTTGAATGGAATTTCATAGTTTAAGATTTGTAACTGTGTATTCTATATATATATTTAGTTTCCTTGATAGGCATAGTGAAGACAATCAACATAGACATAGAGTGTTATCCTTTTTCCAAAATTTATCTCTCCATCCTCAGTCTCTCCTCTAGACCCAAGAGCCAAATAATCAACAGCTTGTTCTGTATTTTTAAATGAATAACTAGGGAGCACAATTGTCATATTTCCAAAACAGAATCTACAGTGATCTTCCCCAAACTCATTCTTTCCCAATTTGTCCAACTATGAATATGATACCATTTAACTAGCTGCTGTCATCAAAGACTTAGGGACATTCCTCTGATCCTGTCATTTTCTTACACCCCACAATACTTTCATCAGCATTGGTTTTATGCCCCAAATCTACCCATCTACCAACTTCCATATTCTATCATTTAAGTCACCTTTATTTCTTACCTAAACTACTCCTAACCAAGTTGGTTATCTACTTCTTCTATAGACCCCTTAAGCATATTTTCACATAGATGCTGCTAGAGTGATTTTTTAAAAAATCTGTTTATGCTATAACTGTCCTCAGAACCATGTCATTTAAACAAATGCATTCTCATTTTCCTAGTCTATAGAGCTAGATTTGATTAGACCACTGCCAATATCTCCAACATCCCTTTATTTCTTTCACTCTAGAAACCTGTTTTTTGTTTTTTGTTTTTGTTTTTGTTTTTTTTTCTGGTTGTAGGTATAGGCCAGGAATGTTCTAGTATCAGAACTCTGTATATGTCATTCTTTTGGCTGTAATACTATATTTAGCTCATCTCATATCTTAGATACTTACTTCAATCTGGTCTCTCTTCAAATGCCACCATCTTCAGGGAGTTTGTCTTGGACAGTCTAATCCCAACTAGCCCATATATCCCCAGTCCTCTTGATCTCTTATTCTGCTTTTTTTCATAGCACTTTTGTCCTGCCCCCTCAGAGTTACTTGGTTTTGCTATATGCTTGTCACCACCATATTTATTTGCTAACATATTTAGCAATAAGTTCTATAAGGTCAAAGATTTTATCTGTCTTAATCACTGCTGTACCCAGAGACCCCCATAATAGTTCCTTGCGTGTAATAAGAACTCACAAATATTTATTGACTATAAAAAGATAAATGAATAAAGTAGGGGAATGTTATTGTGTTAATGGAGTACCAAATAATAAGACTTTTCTGGGGACTGACATATGTGTTTTTGGAATCATCAATTAGATATCCAGTATTCCTTAGTGTTGTAAAATGTTTGTAAGATCTTTTTGTACCTTACTGGTGAGGAGGAGTCCATTGCTTAACTGCTTAGTACTTTGTAGAGATCATTTGATATAATTATTCTAAGAAATCATGTAAGGTGTAGACACACAGAAAAACTAAAGGGGAAAATGGGGGAGAGCGAGTGGAGAGGGATGAGAGTGAGTGAGCTGATTCCAAGATCTGAAAAGTTGAATACTATGTAAACTAAAAAGATACTGACCTCTCTTTATTGGAGCAACAATGATGAATTTAATTCTGATAATCTCTAGAAAATAATAGTAATTGATCTTCTCAAACTTTGTCCAATCTATTGAACTGGCAATGTGGTAGGATTTTTTTTTTTTTTTTAGAAAGCAATTTTGTTGAATTTTGTACCATAACCAAGTAAGGAACTGCTCTTTTATAAATGGGGGACAAAAATATTTATAAATGACTGAGTGATATGTTTCACATAACCAATTATTGCATTTCATTACATGTCCACCTGAAAATACCAAGTAAATATGATACATGTTTATGAAACACAAGTATCTTTCAAGAGAAGTATTATACCAAAAAAAAAAAAAAAAAAGGAAACTAGAGGAGGCTAACTAATGTGCTTTCATAGGTAAGCGTGTCTAATGTCCAAAATTCAAACTAGTGAGTTGATTCTGATTTCATGTCACATTTCTTGCCAATTCATATTAATACAGGTGTGTGCATTGTGTGTATGTGTTTTTGAGTTAGTCACTTGACCTTCATTTTGTGCTTACTACTAGTGTATATATTTAAGTATTTAAAATGTTTCTCCTACCATCACCATCATCTACTTATGAAACTATATATATTTACTTCTTTCTACTTCTGTTGCCTTTTCACAGCTTTTTTATACCTGCATGTATAGCTGCAGTTGACTATCCAGCATACTCGGGGGCCGTTTCCTTGACCAGGCTAACTTTTCTTTCTTCTGTAGTTGCTTTCTTTGGCTAGGTTTTCGCCCCCCTCTTATTATTCATTTGGATTTTATGTTTCCAATGAGTACAAAGTTGTGCAGTAATGAACAAGGAGATTGTTTTGTTTTCATTTTTAAGTAAATTATTTTAATTTCTAAGGAGAGATTCAAGAAGGAGAGAAAGAAGAAAACATAAACAGTCACAGTAGAGGTTTCCATGGAGCATTAGTATAATATATTATTGTAGTCTTTCCATGACAGAGGGTGTGTTGTCACAAGTGCTCATGTCATGCGGCCAGAGACAAGGAGGGACTGTGCTGCTGTAAGGTAAATCAGGAGATAACAATAACATTTTTCTGTTGCCTGGTGGAGGTGTTTAGGATGTGTTTTCTTTATATCTTCATCCGCCCCTAATTGAGGATGCTTTAAAATTGAATGACTAGCAGTCAAAACGTGTTTGCTTCAAGCTGAGAAGAAAAATGCTGGTGTCTCCGCTTCCAAACTGATTGCGCTTTGTACACAAGTGACAGCTACAGTCACTTTGAGTGACTGATAAGTGGGAAGCTTTGCCACTTATCAAGGAATGCAGGCTGAAAAGAAAAGACTGGAGCCGTTTAGATGCCTTGGCATGTTCAAAATAACATCTTACATCAGTCAGCCTCAGAAACACTAAGAGACATTTAAAATGAAGTAATGCATATAGATACGTGGTAGATGTGAGTGTGTACATGAAAAGAGACAAAAACTCTTCAACAAGCAGGTAGTTGCAAAGGGAGAGCATTGATTTTAAGGGTAGGAGATGTGAAATGGACCTGGGCTTACATATTTTGTGTACATTTTGATGAAATTCACCATGAATTTGTAACATCCAAATTAAAAAATATATAAACCTCCACAATTACTTATATAAGCAACTAGGTTTGACCAGATGCTTTGAAGCAACTGAATAATAAAAATATCCTTCAATTTTATAGAGAGCAGTTTCTTCCCTGTGTAGGAATACCGTGCTCATTCCCTTCATCTTTTGTAAACATTTAAAATATATGTTTAAAATATTTTATAAGCAATTTAAATTATACTCTATACTAAAATAAGTAGGGATATGTTTATTCTCAATTTTAAACAAATTTCAGTGTATGCTAATAAAATGAACATAGATTTACTGGATCATATGCACCACAAATCGAAACTTCTGAAAATGACAGATTTTATATTCAAGTATTAGCTTGACACATACAGCACATGCATATCCTGTAACTCCTATAGAACATTTTCAAAACTTTTGTGTTTATTCACATGATTTATATATATATATATTTGCTCTGTGGATAACTGATACCTCAGTGATTTTCTGTAATTACCATGCTGTCTGGTTAAATAACTTGTTTCACTACACTTGTTTAGTTAGACCATGTTAGGCCAGTTGGGCCTATATTGGGGTATACATTCTTCAGTACAAAAGAAGAAAAAGTTAGGCTGGGTTATCCCTCAAGTCTCTTTTTCCTATTAATTGCTTATTGGTCAAAGAGTAATGTATAGGTCCGGAGATACAATTCCAAGACTAAGGGGAAAATCTTCCCTGCCTTGTGCTGATATATGGGGAGGTTGAACTTAGTGTAGACTCTCTTAATGCTTTAAGACATAACCAGCTGCATGCTGCAGCAGTTTAGTGATGAACCGGGTAGATTCTCTCTCTGTTCTCCGTTGCTCTTGAACTAAGTACTACTTGTATTCGTGTCATTGTAAATCTTTTTTTGGATGTGCCTGAAGACAATCATTTAAGGACTGGGTAAGAAGAGTATGGTGAGGCAGTCCAACCCGCAAACTACTCTGTGAACCCCTGTTAAATCCCCAGAGGATAAGGCCTACACTCACTCAAATTCGACTGACTTCTTCATTCCAGAGTCTTGACCAAGAAAGCCAATTGGTGATTTACTTGCTGGCGCTAGCAACTCACCTCATCACAGACCACTATTCTGACTAGTACTCAACCAGAACTCTTTGACAAATAAGCAATTAATAAGGAAAAATAGACTTGAGGGATGACCCAGTCTAACTTTTTCTTCTTTTGTTGCTAAAGAATGTATAGCCCAGAAATGATAAGGCCTGTGCCCAGATCCCAAAACTAATTAGATGTCTCTCAATCCTGGTTAATCAGATTAAATAAATCAAGATCACGGGGTTATTGAACATGAAAGGTACAGCAATTCTGAGCTCTTCCAATGGAGTTTTTTTACTTACATGGAATTTGAAATATATTTGATCTTTTGTTAAAGAAATTTAGAGCAATATTTGAATATTTCCATAATCAAATTCTCATTCACAAAAACTACCAGCTTATCATTTGGGGAGGATTGTGGACAAAACATTCTTAACGTTTATTTCATTTGCTCATGATGGTTCCTATATTTTAAAAAATGATCATTTTCATAGTGAGCTAGTATCTCTGCTTAACACATTTTGGATCAAAAAACATTAAAGTATGTGAACTAAGGAAAAATAATATTCTGACATGAAGATAATGTCTGATATGTAAATCTCAAAGCAAGTTTTATTTTTGTTAAGGGAATAATATAACCTGTGTAATTAACATCAGGATGTTATTTATGAGAGCTTGCTTGTAAAAATCATATTTATATAAGTGTAGATTTATTTGTTTGTTTTGGTTTACAGCTTTCTATACGATTTAGAGTAAGAGGTTCATAGCTGTTCAGATGTATGTTACCATACCACATCCACAATCCAAGAAAGCTTAAGGAAAGTGGTTTTAATTAACAACATTAGAGGATTTTTCAAAATAAATCAAATATTTTAAAGGTTCTCTTGGACCTGTTGGTAGGTTTAAAGACTTAAAATATGAGATCAATATATTAGCAAAGGAAAATATTTCCACATTTTTTTACTGATTTTTCTTTTTCTCCTGCTGTAAAATGATGTCCACTCCTCAGCGTCCCCCCCTAAGGCTACTTGATATATTCTGTCATTTATCTTTCAATTTCCTATTGTTTTAGAACATCATCTTTCTGCTTTATTCTGCAGTGAGTGCTTCATTCTTGTAAGGAAACAGAAAAGCAAGGTCTTTCTTTAAAATTTTTATCCCTTGGGGCATTGAGTGAAGTCTCTTTTGTGATTAAAAAAAGCTGCTGCCCTTAAATGCATTACAAGCTCAATCTTGAGGTGTACAAACACATCCATCAACACATCATTACTTGAAGCTCTCTTCTCTTAGCCTGTCTTCTGCTCCCTCATACATTTTTTTTTTCCTCTTGCACTCTTACCCATTTGCTTTGTCCACAGTGATTTCCACATTTGTGACACAAACTCACTCCCAACAGTTTTCTTTGCAGTCAGAATTAAAGAGGAAGAACCCACTGCAGTGATAATTATCCATGTTATTTTGTAAATACTCACCTTTAAAAAAATAATTTCCTGGTAGCATGAAAATAAGAAATTCGTTAGCTTTGAAGAGTATGGGTATCTTGTGAATCACACTTTTCACAGTGATATCATTGTATTTATTTCTTATGTAGCCACTGTAAGGTTACAGATGTTCATACATGTGAACAAAAATCCACTTCAAGTAATGAAACAATTTATTCTTATCCTTCTGGTCAGTCTACCCTCACCCATGTTATCACATAATTCAGATATCTTAACGATTTCCATCCTGAGTACAGTCATTGTCCTAGAAATAACATAACAAAAACTATGAAGCCAATTGAGGTGATTCCTAGATTATTCAAAAATTAAAGGAATGGTTTGAGCATTTCCAAGGCCAACTGAAGTATCAGGTCTTGTACACTGTTAATGTTTGTCAGCACTGAGACAATTATCAGTGACTTCTGATGTCAGGATATGCTGCTATCCTCAGTGTTCCTCCTTTATCGGATCAGCTCTTCAGAATTCTGCTATTTTATCTAAAATGGTTTATTTTATTTAAAGTGTTTTATCTAAAATCTCTAAGCTTTTTAGTGCCCTGTCAGAGCCACATGGAATTAATATTCTACTTTGGTCTTCTCTTCTGTATATCTTAGCTTTTTTTTTTTTTTTTGGCTTCTTTTATTAAGCATTTGATTAACTTTTTTTTTTCATTTTGAGAATTGATCAAAGAAAAATAGAAAAAACAAAATGAAGCAAAACCATTTAAATTACCCCTAAATTCCCTAAGTATGGTATTGTATGAAGTTTTTAGATATAAATTAACATGCACTAATATCTTACGGAAAATGCAAATTTTTCTGAACTTCCACAGGAAAAGATCAAATATGGTTTTTGAAAACATCATATTTTGCAACCATCCTGGTTCAGTTTAAATCAACCTCTTATGATTCAGTTCTGCTAAGTTCCTGAATTTTGGATCTTAAGATGTTAAAACTATTTGTCCAATCTCTTTTTCTAGAATAAGATTTGGATAGGAAATTTGATCCTCATCTTTGAGGGTTTTATAGCCCCTGAGGGAAACTGAAATACCTACGTGAAGAAGTAATTCTTACATCATTCATTTATTTTCATTGACATTATTTTAGAAAGCTCAAGGAATGTGTATATTAGAGAATAATCACCTCATTTCATTTTTCACTTGATGAATGAACTTCAAGTAGCACTAAGAGATGATAATATGGGCAGCCTGAGTGCTACCCCTGGCCAGGGAGCTGATCTACATGGGGCTGCAGACCTCTCCTGGCTTGCTCGCTACTCCTTTCAGTGATGTTTTTTTCAGTAGATCTGACTATTCTGCTTGGCACTGTGTCTCTGGCAAATGTTCTCACCCCTGAACCTCTGGCCTGTACCCCAGTTCCTGTATGCATAAATAAATAAAATATTTTTAAAAAATAGTTGATGATATATAAAAATGTTGATTTTTCCTACTCATACTCACTAGACCGTAAGTACACATTTATGGCTTGATTCCATTTATCAATTCTTTTGCAGAAAGATTTTTAAAATTTATATCTCTTGAGATTGAAGTATGTCCTACATTTAAATATATTTTCAGGATGCTAATGACATATTTAAGAAAGTTTACTCTTACTTCAGTAACAGTCATCAAGATAGTAGGGCAATTACTGTCAGCTGCCTATTTAAATTAGAAAGGTAAGAGCCCTTTAAGTGTAGATGTGCAGAGTTAGACAGGATTCCCTATGCCACTGGCTGTCAGGTAGCTACAGTGCAGTTTAGGTGACTTCTCCTTATTGCGTTGCTGTAACTTAAGGGAGATACAGAAATAACCTCAGGATGGGCTGCATTTATTTCATTACTACTTGTCCCTTCTCTCTACCTTGACCACTATTAAATTTTATTCCATGAAGGCTGTGTTAAGCTGTACTAAATGTCAGTGGGATGTCTACCCACTTCATCTGTTATAATGATCTGTTCCTACTCATAGGAACTCATTCACTGAGGCTCTTGTTTTACAATCCTGCATGCCCACCTGCTTGCATAGGAAATATAATTCTCCCCTTATGCATTCTCGAGTTGGTCTTAATGAATATGATGGTGAGAAATGCTACAGGCCTCTTTTCTGTTCCTATTTAACAGCTTGCTAAAAGTGAAAGAGCAGTAATTAGGAATACAAATACTTGTCTTGGTGAGTAGTTAACTGAAACAAAAGAAAAAAAATCAATACTGAGGATCAACTAAACTGTGTAGTATAGATTGTATTTTCTATATATTTTGATATGTAAGGTAGAGTGCATTGCAAGGTATATAACTAACTCATCTGGAATTATTTTGGCCTTCGGAAGTTCAGACTGACATAGTTTTGTGCAAAATAGAAGGGGCCTCAAAATACTGTCAATAAAGTAGGAATCAAACATTCCAGATATTCTGCTCAACCATAATAACATTTGTTTTACCTTTTAAACATTGGTTTCACATTACTAAGACTTCCAAAACCCAGTAGGGAAAGCAAACCCAATAATATGGGTTTACTTACTAAGAGTATACAACTCAATGATTGTAGCTCTTTCAAAACTTGAAGGGCCAAAGCAAAGTAGGACATGAGAAGCATGAGCTAAAGACAGAAAATCCAAGGATAGAGAGTGTGTGAAAGTGTTTTGTTTTTGACTGTTGGTCAGATCTTTCAGGCACCATGGGAACAGGTATGGAGGAAGAATGATGGTCTTTTACTTGGACATTTATTATTTTCTAGTTGTATGACTTGGAACAAGTCATTTAGTGTCAATTGATTCTCAGTTTCTTTAACTGTAGGTTGAAAATTTTAATATCTGCATGATTGTTGAGATTAAAGGAAAAAAAGAAGTGTCATAAAGTGAATTATACCCAAAATTTGTTTAGCACTGGAGAAAATGTACATTTTTGGTCACTTGTCTTTCTCTCTGCTGTTTTCTTGCCATTACTGTGAATTTAGCATCTGAGCAGTCAGCATGCCAAGATGGTTTCTTATCTGTTTGTTTTTTTTTCTGGTTCCCCCCCCCCCTCACTCCTTAGGGGGAACAGAACAGGATAAGAAAAGAGGAATTTTGAATTTTCTTCATAATTCACATAGTTAATTCTAATTTGTGACATATATATCAGTGTGGTGTTAACAGGAGTTTGCACAATCACATTCCTTTCTCCCATAGAGCCTTACGCCACATCTCATTATCACTAATATGAAGCAATAAATAATCTCCCTATTGTCCAGGTAATAGACAGGAGAGTTGTCTGACAAAACCCTATATTATACAAAAGCTCTTTTTTCTCTTTGATTAATGATCACAAATACTGGATTCCAGAGTCTTCACTGATTTTCACTATGAAATAATTTTGTCTTAAAGTTGAATTCAGGTATTAGCCTACTTTCAAACTCTTTAATTAACGTTGTCCATAAAATGAGATATGTGATTTACCAATTTCAGTTTTAATTCTATTGTGGACCACCATGTCTCCTGTGTGGTACATCAGTTAATGTTCTTCCATAATCAAATTAAAAGTTTTGATAAAATTGGAAACACTAGAATCATCTGTATGAAGAATTTAAATTAATTTTTAGTTTTGGAAATTCTATTACCTCTCTGGAGACAGGCCATATATATGCTAACTCCAAAATTTATAAGATATATGTTTAGTGAATAGTAGGTTTATTTGATAGTGTGATTGAAGTTCTTTGTTAACTAAATTGTCAGCACCATTGTTTGAAGCCCAAAGTATTTCCTCTAAAGAATTTGAAAAAATGAGAATTCTTCTCTCAACATCATTTATTGGACTTTGTGTGAAGCTGCTGTGTGCTTTACCACAGATATTTCTGTATAGAACCCATTCATTAGAGGACCATATGGGAACAGTTGATTGCCTCATCACAACTGGCATCTTGCCTCCAGCTGTGTCCAATAACCTGGCATAGCAGTGTTTAGTGGGTAACTACTAATGTTGTTATTGGTCATAAAAATTGTTAAGGTACATAGGGTAATAATGGAGTCTCTGCAGAGCAGAAGTGAGAACATAATTTCTATCTGACCTTTTAAGTGTTAATTACCTATCATACAAAATTAATATAAGTACAAGTTATAATCATTTTTATGTTACATATTTAGTCTATGAACTTGTTTGAGTTTACTACATCCTGTGTCAATATCAACCAGGCATGATGTGCAGAGATTCATAGCTAGAAATCACTGAAAATTTACTAATGTCATTATATAATGCATTTTTTTTTAGAAAAAAGAAAGGAAACCCCATGCTTCCCAAAAGATAGTTGTCAGTTGTAAGCAGTCATAATGTTCTGTTTTAATTGATTTTGACATAAAATCAATGCAGATTTTGCCCTGTTGCTGTACCTTGCTATATGTATAAATATTTGGTCAAAACTTTATGAATAAGTATTTTAATAAAATATGCCTTTTGTAAATCAAGTAGGTGTAAGAGCATTTGCATACATTTATTCTTTTAAAAGGAAAATATGCAAAACAGCATGCAACTATAGATACACTATTGAAAAATACTTTGAGATATTTCTTTTTAAAAAAATATTTATTTATATATGCAAGAACTGGGGTACAGGCTGGAGGTGCAGTGGGTGAGAGGATTCATCAGAGATAGAGTGGGGAACAGAACAGGCAGATTTACTGAAGCCCACTGAAAAGGACAACAGCAGGTGGGTCAGAGGCACTCTGCCACACCATGTGGGTCACCTCCCTGGCTGGGGATCGATCTGGTGTTGCAGTGGCTGTGGATAGCCTCATAGTGCTGCACTTTAACCAGTTGCACCACCAGGGAAGGCCCTACTTTGAAATATTTCTAACTTTGTTTTAAGGTGCAGAATTATGCTACTGCTGGAGAATTATTTAGAAAATAAACTCAAGTGGATACTATGGACTTTTGTATAGATACTAAAAAAGAGTGAGACTAAGAAAATACCCATCACTAATATATATTATTTAGTGAACAGTGCTAATCATAAAACGATATATATTCTTCATTCCAAATATTTTAACAGTGTGAGGGGGTTTGAAGAGAGAGAGAGCAAGAGAATAGGAGTGATCCTTTCTCTAGTACTGTTCTCACATGAACCCTGATGGAGAACTACATAAATGATAGTATTAACCATTACTCTTCTAGGGCTGCATTGGTATCCTTAGAGTCTCTGTATCATTCAGGTCTGCAAGAAATTCTAGTAACTATAGTACTATGTGTTGGGGAGATAATTATTTATTTATTTGTTTGTTTGTTTGTTTATTTTTGTTAGTTTTAAAACTTTAGTTTCATAGGCCTGCTGTAATAAAATTTCATCCAGATAGTTGTGTTTTAACTTTAGGTTGCACAACAGAGTTTTGATTGTGGCCATGATTTGTAAAATCTTTCATTACTGAGTGCTGATATTGTTGGTAGTGCTCTGAATTTGACTTTAGAAGGCTTAGTTTAAATTTTGGCTTCATCACTTAGTGGTAGCATAAATTTTGAAAGCAGTTTTATATTTTCAAGTTCCAGTGTATTTCACTGTGCATTCTATGTAGAACTAATATGTGTAAACTTCACAATTAATGGCAGTTATTTTAACCACTTTCCTCGAGGTGGGTGCTGGCTGAGTGATTTGTCCAAAAGTTACATTCAATAGAAATCTCTTACTGTTGGTCCTCTGAGCGTGTGGGTATAAGGGTCATTTGTCCCTAATTAATTTGTTCAGTTGATGAAATCTTGCCTTTATTAGCAAGAAATTTTAAAATACCACTTTTACATTTTTACTGTGTTATCATATACTAGACCCCTGACCACCTGGGAAGAGAATTAATGTGTCACTGTCTCTATGTGTCTAATATGATGCCAAAATGTTTGATGAATTTCAGTTAGGCTTTTAAACATGTGATCTTGAATAATTACAATTTTATTGAATGCACAGTGGTGGCTGGTATATTGGCATTATTCTGACATGGGTACATCATATGAGAAGTATAGAAGTAGAAAGGATTCTTCAATTAGATAGAAAACAAGTATAAAGATAGCACTGCCAGTCACTAGCAGCATGATCTAAGCAAATAACTTATTCCTCTTTATTCTAAATTGCAGATATAATATCTTTGTTTTTTTGTGACCCATTAGAAAAAAATCAAATCACAAGTTAAGTGTCCAGTTAACATAAGATATTTAGTAAATGGTAGTTGAAAAGAAATTCATAGCATCTATATGGCAAAAATGATACTGAAAAACAGAATTTCCAATGAAGAGTTTTATTTTACTTTGAAGATATAACCAAGATTTGTTATAGTGTGTTAAAATAATTATTTGAACAATATAATGTCTTATAGCCTTTTTTATTTCAGGTTACTGTTAATGATTTTTTTTGTTTAACTTTGTTTATACATAGCTTAAATTTTATCATCTGTCTTACTATCAATTGATCAGCACATATTTTTATAAATAACATTTATAAATGGTATTATATACAATATGTCAGAAAATATAGACTGCCTCTGATACATTTGTTAATATAATGATACTTTTTTTTTTTTTTAAGATTTATTTATTTGTGCATACAGAACCAGGGTACAGGCCAGAGGCTCAGGGGCGGTGAGAGGCTTCACCAGAGACAGAGTGGGAACAGAACAGGCAGATCGATGAAGTACACTGCTGAGGGGAGCAGCGGGCGGGTCAGGAGAGGTCTGCCACACCATGCGGTCACCTCCGGGGCAGGCGGGAATGGAACTCATGAGGAAGCGTCTTTAGATTCTCAGTGCAGTGCTTTTTAT
>NW_004567137.1:5641783-5718039 GCF_000260355.1 Condylura cristata
ATCAGGCAAAAACACTTTGCTTTTTTTTTTTTTAAAGAAAGATTTATTTATTTATTTGTGCATACAGAACTGGGGTACAGGCCAGAGGTGCAGGGACAGTGACAGGATTCACCAGACACAGAGTGGGGAGCAGAACAGTCAGATCGACGAAGTACACTGCTGAGGAGAGCAGCAGGCAGTTCAGGAGAGGTCTGCAGCGCCTTGTGGATCACCTCCCGGTCAGGCAGGGATCAACTCATATGGAAATAGCTTTCAATTCTTAGTGAGGCACTATAACCCGCTGCGCCACCAGGGAGGGCCCTATAATGATACATTTTTAACTCAAAGGTGTATCCTACTGATTTTGACTCGTATGCTGGTAATTAAATTCATATTTAAATGCATAACTATTTTATTTCTATATAGATACACAAAACAATTTGTTACTTGTATTTTAAGTTTTAAAAATAACATATACTAGGGTTTGTCTGGTGGGGCAGGGGCTGTCTCAATGCTATCATGCTGTCCACCCATTGCTGAAACTTAAGTTTGATCTCTGATCAGGGAACTGACCCACATATGGTGCAGCAGACCTGTCCTTTTTTGCCCGCTGCTCCCTTAGCAGTGTATTTCAGTAGATCTGCCTGTTCTGCTCTTTACTCTCTCTCTAGTAGACCCTCTTACCTCCATTGCTGGCCTATACCCTCGTTGTTGTATGTATACAATAAATGGAAATAAAATCTTTTTTTAAAAAAATAATGTACTATAAACAAGACACAGGACACAACTAGTAAAAACTAATTGTTGGTGCTAGCTTTCAAATTATATAAATGCTGTCCAACACTATAGGTGATGTTTCATTTTGGTGTTCTTTCTTTTTATTTTTTTAACCCTTTAGAAATTTAAGAACCTTCTAAACTAACACATAATGATATGTCAGATATTGAAGTGGACATGAAAAGAGGAAATGTAGAATCTCTTTGAAAATGTTACCTCAATACAAATCAGTCAGTCAGTCCATGAGGTCATGTATGAACCAACCCAGAGAGTACATAAGAACAGGAGTGGTGTATTACATTAAGATCTAAAACATTGTTTTTACAAAAAAGTAGCTCTTTTGCTTTTTTTTTAATAAGATGAGTATATTTGCTTTTAAGTATGTTTATTTTCTCTAGATGAGTGTATATTTCTAATTAAAAGAAGTACAGCCACATGGTTTCTTCATTTCTAATTTCAAGGACCTCCTGTAATGGTGGATCTGTGTTTAGTTTTATATCATTATCATATGAATATCATATGATTCACTGAAAATATACCAGGGAGATTTCTGTAGTACATACAACAAGCTATGCATAGTATCCTAGCAAGACCTCTATTTTCTTCTTCCTGTGTGTGTGTGTGTGTACCATAGAAATAATACTGTTCAGAAAAGTTGGGCTTCCCTTAACTACAACTATAAGACTAAAAACCTAAAACATTCATTCTTTATTAGTGTCAAGCTGTTGAAATATTGGACTAATCAGAAGTTTAATTTAAAATTCATTAGTATTAATGGTGATACAATTAATATCATTCTGTAATAAAACTTCCCAAGCTCATCAAAATCTCCATGTCTGTCTTACAGCTAAAATATTATGATACTAGAGGGACTTAATATTTCCCATATTGATTTATTCATTTCTTGAATACAGGCCAACAGACTTGCAAAGAAAGTTATAGACACATACTATCCAGAACTTTTAAACCAATACAGATACTATTTTAATTAATTATATAAGAATAATGTCCATATCCCCAGCCCTCTACATTGTCTACATTTATTCTTAATGTAGTATAATTAAAACTGCTTCCTTGAGATGTTAGTATATTTGAACCATGAGGAAGGGTATTGTTATGCTATACACACACACACACACACACACATATTGGCAAACCCCCAATGGTTTGGTATACTAGAGGGTGCTTCCATAATTTGACTTTCTAATTTGTTTATTTCTAACTTTCTAACTTCATACCCAGTGGTAAATAATCCTGAACTTAAGGTAAGAATTCTTAGTATTTAGTCAGTGCAACATAATTCCTGCTCTATGACATGATTTCCATGATGATAGTATACATTGAAAGGAATCATGCAATATATCGTGGACAAGCATATATTAACATTCTGTCACTGAAATACCAAGAAAAAGTCTACTCTTATGAATTTGTCATCTAGAAATGCCTAATGATATCTCTGGCCTCCCAATCATATAATTTCATAACTTTGAATTTTTTTGATATCTTCCTCTTCACGTTCCACTTACATAATGTTGAGGGGCTAAGTCACAGCACCATGAAGCTATCCACAGCCATTGTAGCATGAGTTGATTCCCAGCCAGGGAGCTATCCAAATGGTGTAGCAGACCTCTCCTGTCTTACCCACTGCTCCCTTCTGCAGTGTTTTTCAGGAGATTTATTTCTGCTCTCTCTGTCTCTGATGAATCTTCTCACCACCCCCCCCCCAAATACCTCTGGCTTGTACGCCAGTTCTTGTATGGGGTAATAAATATGTTTAAAAAAAAAGTAATCTCCAACTGGCCAGAGATGATATGTGAGATCAGATTTCCTGATTTTTTTATTACTCTTGGAGATTTGTTATTAAATTCATAGGAACAGGCATTAGACTTTGTTTACATTTTAAAGTAGTCCACCCAGGGCCTCCCTAGTAGTGCAGGGTGTTCAGATGTAGCACTGTGAAGCTACTGACAGCCACAACAGCATGTTTTATCCTTAGACATGGAGGTGACCCTTGGCTCACCTCTCCTCTCTCACCTGCTGCACCCCTCAGCAGTGTATTTCAGTAGATTTGCCTGTTCTGCTCCCCATTCTATTTCTAGTGAATCCTCTCACCCCCTGCATGTCTGACCTATGCCCCAGTTTTGTATGCCTAAATAAATAAATAAAAATAAAGAAAGAAAGAAGGGGTGTTGAAATGTATTACAGCACAGCATGATGAAGCTATCTGATGCCACTGAAGCATGAGTTCAATGCCCAGCCAGGAAGGTGACCCATATGGTGTGGCAGAACTCTCCCACTGCTCCCCTCAGCAGTGTATTTCACTACATCTGCCTGTTCTGCTCCCCTCTCTGTCTCTGGTGAATCCCCTCAACCCCCGCATCTCTGGCCTGTACTCCAGTTCTTGTATGCATAAATAAATCTTAAAAAAAAAAAAATGAAGTACATCCAACCCAATCCTATAAGAACTTACCTGCAAACTACTTAGGAGTTACCCTTCAGAGACTAAGTATCTTAACTGTAGGATTTATGCTAATAACGCATGGTCTTTAAATTTAGTCGTGTGTATAAGTGCCAAAGACAACATTTCCTACCAGAACGGTAGCCGAGGAAGGTCAGCAGATGACTATGTATGCTTGTATCTACTTGTGTGAAACATTCATATAGGTTCTTCTGTTCCCTTTGCCTCTTGTTTACTATATTCCAAATTGTTTTTAAACAGTTACACAAGGGATTCTGTCCCTCGGGGATGGTCCATTACATTTTGAATATCAGTGCCATTCCAAGTTATTTCAACCATGGCATTAATCTCACTTTAAGCAATAAAAAGCAAGTACTGGTAAGAGGCAAGATGCATAAAGCATTACTTTAAACAGTTAAAAAAAAAAAAAAGATGTTAAATGTTCCCTCTCTAGGAGCTCCTGCAGCTCTTGATACATTTGTGTGCAACTGAGCAAGAGAAAAGTAGCTGTGGGATTATTCGCGGAGGGAGAAGCTTACAAGGAACATGAAAAGGGAACCGCTTGGCATTTTGGCTCCTTTCTTCCTGCAAGCAGTTAAAAAAGAGAATCATTGAAACAGCTCTTATAGAACTCCCTTTTATTGGTTTCACTTCTTACGTAAAGTTACCAACAGGTTCATTCATAAGAGGATCTTGAAGGTTGTTTCACTGTCACTGAGACATTGTTAAGATGGTTTGTAAAGGGTCCCCCACCCGAATGCAAGATGCCTGGTAGGAAAATAAGGCCTTATACTAAAAGGGCAGCAGCCCACCACTCTTTGCTTTTCAAACCAGGCCGTTCCCCCTTGGAAAGATGAATCATAGGCTGAGAAGACAGCCTTGGTCTGTGTGCATGTGCAGGCGTGTGTGTGGCTATGTGTACTCCCTCCCCCCCCCCATTTTAGAAAGATAAAGAGTGTGATTAGTGTGCACAGAGCCTCTGATCAAACCAGCTCGGAGCTTGTGACAGGAGGTTCAAACACTTTCTGGATCACTGGTGCTGACAGGTAGATCACACAGGCCTTACACAGATGTTTAGTGAGAAGATAAATGTGTGAGATCTCAAACGTGCAGTGTGCTTTTACTTGGCTATCTTAGCTGCGAAGTATTAAACGTTGCTAAAGAAACCTACTCTCCAGAAGGGGTGGAAAAGTTAGTAATAAGCTTCCATTTAAAAAAAAATTATATATATAAACTATCAAGGTTTTGTACAGTTTAGATTTGAAAATTATCGAATTCTCTGCAGGGACTGATGAATGTGACCGCGCTTTGTCTAACAGTTTGTGAAAGGCTTACTGAATTTTTGAGAGTTCCACCTCATGAGTTGTATTTAAGACTTTTAATTGGCATAGGTAGAATATTCAAGGTAAATTAATTTAGCCCAAACTCAGACATGTCCAAGAAAAATGGCTTTTATATTTTTAATACATAATATGAGATGAAAAATCCATAATCATGAAAGAACAACAAATGTGTATTTAACTGAATTTCCATAGGGAATTTTACATCATTCACATTTCTTACAAGTATGTATACCTAACATAATGCCTTCTACTTCCTTCTTTGACAAGAACCAACATGTATACAGTGTATATATGTATATGTATATATGGGTATATATGTGTGTGTGTGTGTGTGTATATATATATATACACACACACATATACATATATATGCCACAGAGCTAAATATATAGAATCATCAACTATTTTATTATTCAACTATCACCTGAGGTTTCTATCAGTAGTAGTGATATTTCTTGCTCATGGTAACAACTTTGCTAGTTATCATTATTAATTAAACTTAACTGATTATTACAGAATCATTAAAACCTGTAGAAAAGAATAGTTAACTGGTTTTAGCACTTTTCATACCTTAAGACCATTGCTTGAGAAGGCTATCCTTATAAATTATTAAATTGAGGTTTGTGATTCATGCAATAAGGGAGAAAAATGATTTTGCATGGTTTTCTCTAGAAAGTACAGTTGTCATTAGAAAATGGCAGTTTTTTTTTATGCCTTCCAATATTAAATTCAGGCTAAGCAAAATATGCCTATCAATCTTATCACCATTAACAGAAAGATTGGTGAGGTAATAGAACTCATAGTGAAGTAATATAAAGATTAGTTAGCTTCTATGCACAGAATATTATTGTGAAAGCTTTATACTGATGCAGTGTAGTATAAAAAAATAAGGAAAAGAATGAAGAAAAAAAGGAAAATGAGTATAAAAGAGAGGATAATACTTGTTTAATGGAAACCGCCATGTTGTTCTGTCTCTTGTTACATTATTATCCAAGGCTGCCTCTTAGCAATCACATTAATCTCTTCTCTCATTTCCCCAGTCTATTTTTAGCTGTGTTGCCAAAATCATTGCAAATCCAAGAGTGTCATCTTCATTTAACTAACAATTACTGAAGATAATATATGAAAGATACTCTTAACAGTCATAGGCCAAAAAATAAATAAATAAATAAAAGATATGTTTCCGTCTTTCAGTCCTTGTTCTGAATTATTTAGATTTAAAGGCAAGAGGGACTTAACAGAAATTGGAACTTAAAATTGTTTTGAAATATTTCTCAGATGATGAGAGTGTATGCATCTGTGTGTATTTTCTATGGAAATTAGGGGAAGACTACTGAAGTCTCAAAAATATATTTTTAAAAATCATTGCCCTCTAATTTAATCTCTCTAAATATATGTTGAATAACAGTCGCCTTGGAGGATCCATCTATGGTAGTTGAATTCTGGGATGTCAAATGGGAAATGGTTTTACCTCATCTCATTCTCTATCCTTCAGCTTTTGCACTCACTGATTATTTCTTAAAATAATAAAGATGTAAGAGTTGTTTATAAGCAACTTTCACAATTATTTCTTACCCAGAGTGTGGGACTGCCTGTTTGAATGTTTCCAAGAAAGTATTGTTCTTATGTGACAACAGGTCAGAAAGACTCTGCATTAATTACACTAACATATGGTTATTAACAGATTCTAGCTCAGGGAGCAATACTTTACAATGTTATCTTCCACATAGTCAGATGTTAGCCATATTGTCAGTGCTGGCAGCTATTGTTTCACTCATTTACTTCACAGAGCTAATTACTCCCTAATAATAACTTTACCTTGGAGTTTTTCACTTGCTTGTGCCAGCAAACCTGTTCACACTACATATGCTAATTATTGGCACTTATTCATTATGTTAAGATAGCTTTAAGTTCAAGCTGTGCAGCCTGGCTTTCGGTATGGAGCCAGCTGGCTGCAAAGTTCCACCTTTTTTTACTAAAGTCATTAAAAGTTTTAATATGGGCCCATCTTGTTCTCTTTACAAGATTCAGTCTTTCAGGAATTCAAATGAATGTGCAGTTACCCATGGACAATTGCAAATTATAATAGAAGGCCTTTGTTTTTTGTGAGAATTTCTCAGTTTGTACTCATGGTGGCATGTTCGGTTAGATTAGAAAAGATAAGTGAATTCTTTTACATTTCAATGATATGGTCACTTCGATTGTTCTATATTCAAACATAGATGCATGGTTTTTATATATCTCTGTGTCTATCTCTCACTCTCTTTGGTTCACTTTTCCTTCTGAATATGTTTATCTCTTTCCTGGTGATATTTAACTGATGAATATATAATTGATAGAGAATCAGGAATTTTATCATTTGGGTAACATCCTTTCTCAAGTTTTATTATTATTATCATTTTGAGAGACTTAGGATTACTGCCAGGGCCAGAGACTGTCCTTGAACTCTGTTCAGGATCCCCATTGATATCAGTAGGAGTTAATATTTAAGTGTTGTTTCAGTCAAAGTAAAATATGGTTCCTCCAGTTTTAATGAACAAATAGCTTCATTTGGTTCGCATCCAGATATAATTAGTAACTACTACCACTCAATTAAATAGCTCAACTTTGATGCACATGAATCAATGGATTTGACCTTTTAAGGTGACATATTTTGGAGGTATCTTTAGAGATCTAGAAATAAATATGTAGACAGGAATAAACTCCATTTATTTTTTTTCCTTAAAAGGATAACTTTTAACTAATTCAACCTTGTGATCTTTACTTTCTAGATACAAAGCTTCCTCAGTATTTTGTACTATTCAGTATTATAACATAGGCTGCAAATACAGGAATTCTGAATATGCTGGTAACTAATCAAATCTGGTTGATATATGTATTATATGTAAAAGAAAAAAAATCACAAGCTATGAACTGACTCGAGTCTTAGATTAAGCTAAGCTTTTAGCATTGTACTCCACTGAGTAAATCTTCATCTTCCCTGCTTCACATCTGCTATGTGTTGTTACTCAATCCTTTGCTGCTAGAATACTCATGGATAGTGTTCATTTTGGCATGTGCCATTCTAGATACAAAATTTCAGTATTTATGAGTATGATATAATTTAGTCTGTTTTTGGGATAGGAAGAGAATTGTTGCCAATAAAGACAATTAGAAAGGAAATGGAAGAGAAGGTGAATTTTTTTGTTGGATACCCTTTGTTCCCCGATCATGGATTATTAGAGGGCAGAACAGGCAGGGTCTCAAGGCGGGAGCAGCTTTGGTGAGCGGAGATTCCTAAAAAAGGGGGAAAAGGAGAAAAAGGGGGAAGGGGAGCAAAGAAGACACGGGAATCGGAGTTGGGTGCAAGTCTTCTTGTTCTGCCTTTAGCAGAAGTTTATTTTATACATTAGGAGCAAGAAGTGGGATGACATCAGCACACGAACTGGGCTGAGAGATTACAATCATCTCTCTTTTTTTCTAAGAACAGCTTAAGGTTGTATTGCCCTTTAGCTGAGATATAACAGTCATTATTCTTAAAATCAAACTACTAAAGTTAAGATAGGTGCATAAATTCATAAACATTGTTATATTTACTACAGTGTTGATTGGCTAAAATAAAGTCCCTTTAAACCTTAAATGCTACTTAATGATCTTCATTCTCATTGAGACATCTTAGAGGGTAAAGTAAAGTCGAGGACTAGGGTGGAGGCTGGGCTGGAGATGTGAAGGGGGATAAGGTGAGGTCACAGGCCAAGGAGAAGTTGTGAAAGAGGGTAAAGTAAGATCGAAGACTATGCTGGAGGAGTTTTCTGGTAGATAAATCACTAAGAGAAATAGTAAGATTCCTCATTTAAAGACTGAGCAATAAAAGCTTAAGTAAAAGAGTAGAGTGATAAGATTTTGGTTCTGGTCCGGGCAGTAAAAGAACGTTAATTATTTTTTAGCATGTTCTAGTACTGCCTTGTCTTATAATATTGATTTTGTTATAATTGTTTTTATTAATCAGCCAGTTGTAATATTATTTTTTTGCTTTCTAGAGGAATTTCCTGTCTTGGGCAGTGCTTGCTCACTTGAGCCAGGCAGCACCTTATGAGGCTAAGGCAATCTGGCTGTATGCTGATGGTTGCTTAGAATATTTTGATATTACAAAAAAGGGAGGTCATAACATAATTTAGCATGGAAATTCTGATTTTTCAGAGCACTTCCGTCTATCCAGAATATGTCAGTCAATAGAGATTGCATAGCTTGTGTCATTTTTTTTTTTTTTTTAATTTCTACCTACCAGGAGCTCCCTGATTTCTGGTGATGGCTAGAGAGAGCCAGTGTCATTACCAGGATGCTGGGAAAAGTGCTGCATGTCCTTGCAAAGCCACCTACTGGAGGACCTAAAAATAGTTTTGCTCTTTTTAGGTGAATACAGAATAAAAGTTTTATTAAAGGTCTTGTTTACATTTCAAACAGTTATATAAGATGGCTTGCTGATGAGAAACAGGTAGTCCATGTTGAGGCAATTAATAATTGCTAATTCTAAACACCAGCCAAGTTGAGAAATAAAGGCAATGTTTATATGTTTATAAAGATTAACATTCACTTGCTGGTTTAATTTTTCACTTGTGAGGTATCCATTGTTATGTTTATAATAAAAAAGAAAAAATAGATGGGAAGCCCATGGGGATTACAACTGAGATGGAAAAAGGCACAAAATGATGTAAAAATAAGCTATTATATTATTAAAAAAAGAAAGAAAATAATTTATAAAGATCAAGTAACATTAAAAAGCCCCCACAAAATTGACTTGCAAATGAGGATGCTTTTTATTTAAAAAAAAAAAGTTTTCAAAAGGGTCTGGAATATAAGTTAGGTTTTTTTCATTGCTTATAAAGTTTTGTGATATTTAATTTTACTAATTGCAGAGTGGTTAGAAAGTTTGACCAAAATAAAACAAAATCAAATTGCAATTTGCACTGATTAAAAACTGTAACCAAGAGGTTAAATAGGCCACTTCTATTCCTTAAGTTAATTTAAAATTCTAATTGTAGATTGAAATTGCAGATAAAATAAGTGAAAATGTTTCTATGAAAATAGTGAAGTTTAACTTTTCAATCATTAAATTTATATATGTGTGTATATACATATGTGTGTGTTTATATGTATGTTGTATATATATATATACACACAATATATGTGTGTGTTATATATGTTGTGTATAAATATATACACA
This sequence comes from Condylura cristata, assembly GCF_000260355.1. Classification (NCBI taxonomy): domain Eukaryota; kingdom Metazoa; phylum Chordata; class Mammalia; order Eulipotyphla; family Talpidae; genus Condylura; species Condylura cristata. The sequence continues at coordinate 5,651,544 of NW_004567137.1, forward strand.
ACATATATGTGTGTGTGTGTGTATACATATGTTGTGTTTTTTTTTGAGGCTTTTGAACTCTCAATGAAAACATCTTATGATGCAGCAACAACCATAAACTAAGGAAGAACTCACCTAGGATCTTCTCTGTCTTATAGTTTCATTTTTTGTTTTTTTACTTAATTTTTCACCTTTGTTTTTGTCCCCATGCTGATAGAAACTATAACCTATTATGTATTTCAGAAAGGGAAAAAAGTTTGATCATTCATTGTGCTCTCTTACATGTTTTGATATTTAAATTTTTGTGGCCACCACAAAGAGATTTTTTTTCCCCACTCCACCCCCCATAAAATATCTCTGGTATATAGCTGTTCATTTTTATTATTTTCTCACCTGGTCCTTATATTCCTGCTATGAGTGAAACCATCCGGTATTTTTCCTTTCTTTCTGGCTTACTTCACTAAGCATGATCCCTTCCAGATCCATCCATGTTGCTGCAAAAGGCATGTCTTTTATTATAATTATTATTATTATCATCATCATTATTATTAATATTATTATTATTATTATTAGGTTGTTAGGCAATATTCCATTGTGTATATGTATCACATCTTTTTAATCCAGTCATCGACTTTTGGGCATTTGGGCTGTTTTCATGTCTTTCTGATTGTGAATAAGGCAGCAATAAACATGGGGGTGCAGGTATCTTTTTGAAGCAGTGTTTTCATATCTTTCGGGTAGATACCTAGGAGTGGGGTTGCTGGGTCATAGGGAAGCTCCATGTTTAGCAGTTTGAGGAACCTCCAAACAGTTTTTCATAGTGGTTGTACTGGTTTGCATTCCCACCAGCAGTGCAGGAGAGTTCCTTTTTCTCTACATCCTCACCAACATTTGCTGTTGCTAGTTGTTTGAAGATGTGCCATTCTCACTGGGGTGACGTCATATCTCATTGTGGTTTTAATTTGCATCTTCCCTTATTACGAGTGATGTTAAATATTTTTTCATACGCTTGTTGGCCATCTGCATTACCTTGTCTTTTTCACAAGGAGAATTTTTTAGTATGTGTATGGCCAGGAGAGTACATTGAACTTTGAATTTTTTCTCTGGTTGCCCATTTCATCCCAAATTGTGGAATTTTTGCCCATGATAGTTTTAAGACACAAGTGCTCAAAATCTCTGCAGACTACATACAACTCATTTCTATATACATACACAATGTTTTTGTAAAACTTTTTTTTTTCATGCCATAAAGCATGAAAACATTTGTTAATACATTTCTTATGGGAACTAAAGGAAAACTCAAAAAATGAATATAAGAAAGAAAAATCTTTAAGTCTAGAACTCATGGGGACTGTATCATAAGCTGTCACAAAAGCTGGAATCCCCCTGGAGTCAAATACCACTGCCAGTATATTAAAGTCAGGGAATAAGCTTTGGATTACCCCTGAGAGAGTAGAGTCTGATTTGAATCTCCTTTGCTGGATGTAGTATCATATAGGCTATGGTAAGTCATGTGCACACATACACAAATTCCCTTTAAATTTTAGAGATATAAATTTCATTCACTTATGTGCTTGCATATCATCAGCAGCTTTGTTCTACATTCTTTTCAATCCAAGATCAAATTTCCTAGATTCTCCTCCTAAATACCAGGTTAACCATTCCAAAATGAGCAAAATATGTGAAATCAAGTATTCCAACTTTGTTCAATAGGCTGTTCATTATTTCTTGAGAGAAGGGCAATAAATGATTGTGAACCTCCATGGAAAGAAGGCAAACACAGGCAGAACTGACATTATTGAGTTGAAGAGACAGACAGCAATATTCAGGAATAACAAGGCAGATAAATGATATATTTTCAGGGGAGGATAGCTTTGCAGAGAGCAAGACAGACAAACAGAAACAGCTGTAGACTCTGAAAATTTGCAAAGAGTTGCTCTGTCAGTCCTTTATATAATCATCAGTGCATATGTATGCAAATTGCTGACATCAAATAAAAAAAATCTTTGAAAAAGTGCTAACAGGAATGATAATCCCCAATTTTCACATGTGAATTAGAAATATTTTGTATATTTTAACAATCAGGATGAGAGACCGCTAATTCATGAGGCATAAGGTCAAGGATTCAAGAAGGTTGACCTAGTAGAGGGACCAAATTCATTTTAGATTGACAGCTATTATAAATCTGATCTAATAAAAAGCTTTCCAGTAAAACTTGAAAAGATCAAAATATTTCTAAGTAAAATGCATCACAGCACAAACCCCAAAAATATTTAAAGAGATTCTAAAAAAAAAAAGTAGCAAGATTCATAATGTTTACAATCTAATTAAAAATTAGCATTATGTAAAGAAGCAACAAAACATAACACATAATCAGGAGAAATATCAATGAAACACGAACCCCAAATGGCACAGATGTTAGAATTAGTAGAAAAAGATGTTGAAGTAGCTATTACGAATATACTCCATATGTTCAAGTGCATTATAAGGAAATGAATGGAAGGTATAAAAAATTTCCAAGATTAAAATTAACAGAGATGAAAATTAAGTAAATGAGGTATAAAAAAAATATAGAATGTGTTTAGAAACTGTAGAAGATAAGATTAGAGCATTAGCATAACATAACAATAGAAATCACTTAGAAGTCATTCAGAAAAAAAGTTTACAGGAAAAATAATAAGTGTCAATGGACTAGAGAGGAGAGTTAGGAGGAGATAAAAAATATATTTGAAGAAACAAAAATCCAAAATTTTCAAAATCTTTCATAATTTATAATCCTATATAACTAAGAACCTAGATGAATACAAGTAGAAGAAACATAATTAAAAGAGTTGAAAATCAGAGGAATCTTTTTTTTTAAAGATTTATTTATTTATCCATATAGAACGGGGGTACAGGTCAGAATGCAGGGATTCACCCTGAGACAGAGATTCACCAGAGACAAGAGAGGGGAGCAGAACAGGCAAATATACTGAAATGCACTGCTGAAGTGAGTTAGTGGATGAGACAGGAGAGGTCTGCCACACCATTTGGGTCATCTCCCTGGCTTGGGATCAAACTCGTGCTGTCGTGGCTGTGGTAGTTTCATAGTGCTGTGTCTTTACCCGCTGTGCCACCAGGGAGGGCCTAGGAATCTTTTTTTAAAGAAAGATTTATTTATTTCTGCATACAGAACTGGGTGCAGGCCAGAGGTGTGTGGAGTGAGAGGATTCACCAAAGACAGAATGGAGAGCAGAACAAGCAGATGGAGTGAAATACACTGCCAAGAGAAGCAGCGGGTGAGACAGCAGAGGTCTGCTGTGCCATGTGGGTCAGCTCCCTGGTTGGGGATTGAACTGCTGCTGCAGTGGCTGCAGATAGCTTAATGGTGCTGTGCTTTAACCTGTCCCTCCACCAGGGATGGCCCAGAAAAGCAGAGGAATCTTAAAAGCAGCCAGATCAGATCTAAAAGATATATTACATACACAGGAAGATAATTTTTTAAATGGTTCTCCCTATAGTATACATGACATGTTATAATGTTATTTGAAGTAAACTATAATACCATAAACCACAAAGCATTTGTTAAAAAAAGTTAAACAAGCAATTCAAATGTAGCATCTGATAAACCCAGTAATGGAGACAAAATGGAATCAGAAAAATATATTCAGTCTAACAGGAAGGAAGAGATCAAAAGGAGTGAAATAGTACAAATGATGTAAATAAAAAATACTTTTTATAAATATGTAATTAGTTTGAAGAAATTAAAAGCTGAAGTCTCCAGTGGAAAAAAAATCAACAAAATTAAATAAAAAGGTATACAGATTAGAAAGGAAGAAATTTAATTTATTGAATTACAGCATATTTATGTGGAAAATCCTAAGTATAAAAGAAATATTAGTGAGTTTAGCAAGGACGCAGAATGCAGTCAACAAAAAAATATAATGTTATTTCTACCTACTAGAAACAAGCAATCAGAAATTAAAATGTGTAAAAAAGTTCAAAATTTCACCTAAAATAAGAAAAGTTTGGAGATAAATTTAACACATGTAAGATCATATTAAACTATAAAATTTTTACTGAGTTAGCTTAAAGAAGACCTAAAAAGGCAGAGTAGACCACATTAATAGACAAGAAGATGCCATATTTCTAAGATGTTAGCTCTCCACAAATTTACCAGTGATTTAATATTTGGGGTAGACATTAATAATGTTCTTCTGAAAATTTTATAGATATTCTAAGCATATTTTAAAACAGTGTACAAATTTAGAGGTTGATTTTTGGCTTATTTCCAAGCTATGCTAATCAATACAGTGTGGCATTGATACAGTGGCGTATGTATGTACAGATCAGTGGAACAAAATAGAGGATCCCAGAAATGCACATTAAATTAAATGTCGTACTGACTTTTGTAAGGTGCCCAGCCAATTTGTAGGGAAAAAAATGCCTTTTCTAAAAGGCAATTGGATCTCCTTACCTCTGGGAACCAGCTATTGACTCCTATCATGTGACAAACTTAGTCAAAATGTATCGCCAATATTATTAAAGGGAAGCTCCCAAGTCACTAACTGTGAAAGAAAAAAATGATAATATCATTTCACCAAAGCTAAAACCTGTAGTTTTTAACACTGCAAAGAAAATGAAAAAGCAAGTGAAAGGCTGACAGAATCTGTTTGTAAATATGTATCTGAGAGGACTTTATTCAAAATGTAACAAAATCTCCTTAGGCTCAACAAAAAGAAGTGATCCAATAAAAATTCCCAAAGAATTGAAAAGATTCTTAAGGCACAAGTAAAGTAACATGATAATATGTTTATCATTAGTCATTAGGGAAATGCAAATTAAAACCAAACTTGATACATACAAAAATAGCTAAAATTAAGGAGAACTGACCATAACACAGGTGCTGCTAAAACTCTTACAAGTAGCTAAAATAAAGGGAATTCCTATCAGTAGAATGTTGTGAAGGTCAGAGTTAAAAAAAAAAAAAAAAAAGACATAACAAATTCCAGCCTCAAGAAACCTAGAAAGGTATCAGTATCTGAAAAATAACAGGTTGTAAATGATAAAGCATAAGGATAAGGTGGGGTACTGTTTAAGCATTACTAAAGGTAAGGTGGGGTACTGTTTAAGGAACATATTGCCATTCTAACCTTGGAGGAATCTAAATATTCTCAGATTATATGAAGCAAAGCTGATAGAACTTCAGAAAGAAATTGTAAAACAATCGATCACTCTGAAAGGTTTGAACATTTCGCTTATTGGAAGGTTAAGTAGGGATTTTATTAGCAAAGATTTAGAATATTTAAAGATTTTTTTTTAATCCTACATCCCATATTTAGAGGATCAATATTCTGCTCAAACACACAAATAATGTAACTGTTGAAAAATCTGGTTTTATGCTAAGACCAGATTACACAATAAATTATATTGTGATTATTGTTGTCATATAGTGCTTACTTATGATATAATTAACTTCAAAATCAGTAATGGTTCTATGTGCATTTGGGTGTATTGTGGCGACATGTATTTTAGAAAACTTGAAACTGTTCCCCCAAACTAGTGTTTTAAATTAGTATTACCTAAAAATAAAATAGAATAATAGAAATATGAAAAACCCAAATATTTAAAAATATAAGCAGTCTTTTCATCTGTAGGCAAAGAAATAATGTTTAGATGTGGGGAGTTTGTAGAAGGAAATTCAGTATTCTTAGAACTTATAATAGTTCTAACATGTAAAAATTTATCTTTTGTAAAATATGTTGTTTGTATACTGGTAGAGAAAGAAAACTACTGTTACTATTCACTTAAAAAATTAGGAGATGGGTCCTCCCTGGTGGCGTAATGGGTTAAAGCACAGCACTATGAAGCTAGCCGGTTCAGCACAAGTTCAATCCTGGCCCTGGAGGTGACCCACATGGCACAGCAGACCTCTCCTGCCCGCCCGCTGCTCCCCTCAACAGTGTACTTCGTCCATCTGCCTGCTCTGTTCCCTACTGTCACTGGTGAGTCCTCTCACTGCCCTTGCACCTCTGGCCTGTACCCCAATTCTGTATGCATAAATACATAAAATATTTTTTTAATTAGGAGAATAATAATAGACTAAATACAATAAATAAATAAATAAATAAATAAATAAATAAATAAATAATAAAAATCCTAGATGAAGGGATAAATACTACAAGAATTAGAAAAAAGAAACGTGTGATAAAGGGACTAAATAGAACCAAGGGTTTTTTTTCATTTGAACAGACCTGTGAATTAGAGAACTCTTTAGTGAATACATCAGTAGTAAGATAAGAAGAAAAAAACTTAGCTATAAATGAGGCTTCAAGACAAGAAAATTATATTTCATGTATAAATATCTCTTTTAAAGGCTAGAATGGTGATAATCTAAACAAGAAAAAAATAATAATATTTGACAGTGTGGCATACAAAGAGTTTAGGAATTCTGCTTTTCTCATAGTCTTGGTCCCAGATCCTCTCTCACTTTGTAGTCATGTTGGTACGTTAGCCTTTGACCTAACTGCTGCTTCACATTTCCTTGCCATTGCTCTCTCTTTGGTCTTCCTCAAAAACAGTCTTTCTTGGCCCTCCCTGGTGGCGCAGTGGGTTAAAGCGCAGCACTGAGAAGCTAAAGCCATTTCCGCATGAGTTTGATTCCCGCCTGCCCGGGAGGTAACCACATGGCGAGGCAGACCTCTCCTGACCGGCCCGCTGCTCCCCTCAGCAGTGTACTTCATAGATCTGCCTGTTCTGTTCCCCATTCTGTCTCTGGTGAAGCCTTTCGCCGCGCCCTAAGCCTCTGGCTTGTACCCCAGTTCTGTATGCACAAATAAATAAATCTTAAAAAAAAAAAAAAAAAGTCTTTCTTGATAACTCTCTTTCCCAGTTCTCTCTTGGTTCGTTGTGCTCCAAGCACTGTCCTCAAGATACTCAGACCAGTTTATACAGAATAAAATGAGTAACTGTAGTTCATACAGGACTGTGACTGTGAAAATGTTCACTTTCACCCTGTCTGGGATGGGCTGAAGTTTTTAGGGGTTGTGAGAAAGGAAGGCCAAAAAAAAAAAAAAAAGAAAAAAAGGACTTAGTGCTAGGGAAAGCTTACTGGAAGAAGAAGTAAACCTGAACTAATTTTTCTGAGTACCAATGAGTGAGTTAAGTGAGAAGAAGCATATTTCAGGCATAGCAATACAATGAGCAGACCATTTAGATATTGGTAGCCTGGTATATGTAGGGAACTGTTTTCCAGATGGCAGTGAAGTACAAAAAGAGGCTGGCAGAAGAGAGATTAGGTAGGAAGAAGGAGTCATATCAAATGCACACTATAGGTTGTGAGAAATCAGTCCTTTAGACTCTAGATTTGAGTACTTTTGAGAGGTTTTAAGATGGAGAGATTTACATTTCTGTACACCTGGTAACCAAATGGAAACTAGTTTTAGAACCTTTGACTAGGAAAGGAAAATATGAAGAGACTCTAAATGACAACATTGGAAATAAGGATAAAGAGTAGGAGTTTATACAATAAGTATTTATCATTTTTGTAATTGATTAGACCTCCTCTTAGTAATCTCATTGTCTAACAATAAATATCCAGCATTAAAAGGTAACAAGGGCCTCTGAGGTGGCAAGGGGTTTGAAGACAAACTGCTCCCAACCATTTCAATATGAGTTTGATTCCCCAGCCAGGGAGCTGACCTACATGACACAGCAGAACTCTCCTGTTGCATCTGCCACTCACATCAGCAGGGTATTTCACCAGATCTGTTTTGCTCCCCACTCTGTCGCTGGTGAATCCTCAAATCACTCCCCTCCAAACTTCTGGCCCAGTTCTTGTAGGCATAAATAAATAAATATTTAAAGAAAAGAGGTTAAAAAAAAAGTCATTCAGGCCCTCCCTGGTGGCGCAGCGGGTTAAAGCACAGCACTGAGAATCTAAAGCTGCTTCCGCGTGAGTTCGATTCCCGCCTTCCCCGGAGGTGACCACATGGTGTGGCAGACCTCTCCTGACCCGCCCGCTGCTCCCCTCAGCAGTGTACTTCGTCAGTCTGCCTGTTCTACTCCCCACTCTGTCTCTGGTGAAGACTCTCACCGCCCCTGAGCCTCTGGCCTGTACCCCAGTTCTGTATGCACAAATAAATAAATCTTAAAAAAAAAAAAGTCATTCATATGTGCCATTATTCATATTATTACATGAAAACTAAAGGTATATAATTTGCCCCAATAAGTCCAATTCTGGCATAAATGTAAGCCAAAGATAAACTTATATTCTGCAATATGAACTTTTAAACAAAATCTAAAATTATAATTCAGTGTGATTAATGATGTAGTGGAGATATGTTCCTACCCCCAAATTGGGAAGGGTTAGGGCATGCATAAAGATTCAGGGTTAGGAAAGGAGATCCAGGAAAGGTCCAGGAGGAAGAAAAGTCTGACATGAATGTTAAGTGATGAGTAGCATATAATCAGCTGGTGAAATTTCTCAATAGATGAAGTGAAAAATTTGAAATAATGACTACATGAATACAGGCTCTATAATGAAAGTTCTAGGCTCAGCCCCAACCCCAAATCTAAGCTCTTTATGTCATAAACAAATCCAACATGAAATTAGGTGGGTGGGTGTGGATATTAAGCACCGATCAGGTCGCACAGCTGCTGACTCTCTGCCCTTAGTGTTACTCAGCACCTCTCGCAGTATGGGAGATTATTTACCTGTGTCTAGAAATTCCAAACCCTTTATTTCTCACTGTCATCTCATGTACTTTATGTCCTCTGTGTCTCCCCTCAAGAGTACTGTTTCCTTTCTCTTTTCCTTATAATGACACAGTCCAACAGGATCTGAGGTGATGTATGTGATATGTATTACTTGAAGATGGGATAAAGTCTTACCTCCTGGTGGACTAGATGTAGAAGGTACTGGTTAAGATTTATGTGATAATAAATGCATAGAAATACATGGAATGAGGTAGTCAGAACTCCAAAGGTTGAAACAATGCAATGTGACTTTAGGTAAGCTGGAGAAGTACCGTTAGTAACAATGTAGGCAGTGTGACTTTCTGAGGTAAGGAAGGGGTATTACTACAGGAGGTAATCATATATGAGGATAGCTGAAGCTCTCCCAGCCATGCATCAGATAGCCAGGCATCAGATAGACATCAGTTTTGTCAAGTTCTTCAAAACTTGACTTTGAAAGGATGCACAGTTCCAATAATTAAGAAGATACAATGTGGACATCTAAAACACCAGCTCCTCTTATGAAATTTGTTATACCTGTATGAGAATGCCGTAACCAACCTGGTTACAGAGGCTACAACAATGAGTTAAGAATGTATTAGGAAAGGTGAAAGAAATTTGATCTAAGTGGCCTAGAAAAAAAAGAATGTTGATATTCACTTATTAGTAAACATTAAAGATATAGAAGATCTGTTTTGAATTTACCTGGAAGGGAAAACAAAACAAAATGAGATTATACCACATCTCAGAAATTGATACTAATGTTTTCAAACAGATATTTATGAAATATTGGAATCTATGGGGAAAGTTGTATATGATCCCCTGATCTGTAAAAAAAAAAAAAAAAAAAGAATGAATTTTTCATTCAACAAACATTTTTGAACACTTCCTGCCTTAGGTCTTCCTAGCTGAATTGTAAAGATAAAATCATAAACAAGAGACATGCAACTCCTGCCCTCACTGAATTTACAGTCAGTGACTAAATATTATATTGACATGATTGTGAGTATATTGAGATGTGCTATTTAGTTAATAGTGGAGTTATTCACACAAAACTGGCAAATGTAAGACAAAGTTGATGGCATATAGGCAGCCTTTAACAGAGGATCTCTCATAACTGCTGATAAATGCAGATGCTCAGAGGCATAAAATGTGAGGCACAAGACACCCTGGTTACATACACTGCTTAGACTAGTACAGTAAGATGAAGCTGTGAAATTATTTTATAGCTGAAGAGTAAGTTACTGTGCTGCTCATAAAAAGAGCTTAAGTAAGATTCACAGCATTGCAAATACTGCGAGTATATAAAAACATTTGATTAACTGGAGATGTTACTTCCTGATTATTTAATGACACAGTATAGTTGGAAGCTTGTCATTAATGTTGTCATATATCTAAAAAATAATTTTCTAAGTGCAGCTCAGCATTAGAGGTGACTAAGTATCACATTATAATTGAGATGAGAACTGTATCATTGTATTGTTGAATTGGAGATGTCATGCTGTTCTCCTACACAGCCCCATAGGACCACATAAAAGACATTTGCAAGCAAGATTTAAGTGCAGCACCAGCCATAATTGTAACCAAACAGAAAGAGTGTGTGTGGGACCTGTAGGTCCAGCTGTTCGTAAAGGATTATCAGGACTTAATGGAAAGCACAGATGGAACCAGTACTATTGTCTAGAGTATTCTAGGGCAAAGGGTAACGTGAAAGGTGATCAGCGGCAGGCTGATTGTAACATAAAACAAAACTATTTTGTTAAGAAAAAAAAAATTGAGCCAAGTCTGTCCAATAACACTGATTCAGAGGAAATCGTCTCTGGTGCTTCATTTGAGTCATTGTAGAGATGATCATATGTAGTGTGCAGCTGTAAGCGGTTCTTTCTGAATTATTAGAGACGGAGCCCATTATTCTGGGTGTGGAGGCAGTTTTGCTGGGTATGGACCATTGCAGTCATATAAGCTCTCCATTGTGCGTCTACTCATTTGGAGGGCTCTGTCAGCCAGCCATGGGACCTGTGGCTTCTATGAATGAGTGGGTGGTGGTGAAAACCAGACACTGAGTGTGTGACTCAGAATTATTATTGAAGAGTTTAGGTATATTCAAAATTCTAAGAACTCTTTGTCCAAAGTTTAGTTGTGTTGTCAATGAAAATATTGTTTTCATTGGGGGTCAGTTCATCCCCCAAAGTGGTTTTTTGTAAGTAATACTGTCATTTATCTTTTGTGCTTAGAGTAATCTTTTAGGCTAGGTGTAGAACTTCCAAATGTTGCTGGAGAATCTGCATGCTTTTAAGAAAACCCAGTAGTCTTGTAAATTATTTCCTTAGATTCATAAACTGCTGGCTTGAGGAAAGTGTTGTTATACCTAATAACCAGCCATGTAAGCCTAGATACTGTATTTTAGCTTAAGTGGCATCACTATGACTAGTGTCTATTCATAATACATATGAAAGCCTGCTGTCTCTTAGAACCTCAACATGGTCATCTTTTCACATATCCCATATTGAACAGTAATAGGAAGGCTGCAGGAACAAATTAATTCACAATTGTCCTTGTATGACTTGCTACTAAATTCATACCAGAGCCCTCTTTTTCACAAGAGCTGTGTGTCAATGAAGTCAGCTAATAAATGGACTTGTTGAATTTGGAACTGGACCTTGCTCTAAGGTCAGAGTGCCTGGGCATTGTAAACTATGCTGCTCTCAGTATAATCACCCCCTTTAATTGTCAACAGTATATCTCTTTTCACATTTTTATTATTCTGTTTTAATAAAAAATAATGAGAAGTATGATGTGATGCTGAGGACTACAGAAGGGAGCGCCCTGTTTTGCTGCTGCTCCAACAACTCAAACAACTGAGCAGGTAACTCTGTAGTGTTGCATGGTAGAAAAAATGTCATGTGCTTCTCTTAAAAGAGAATTTGTATTTCTGTGAAAGCAATTGATAGTTGAACCATTTCCTATGAATAATTAAAATCGGTTTGAGAGCCCAGTATTTGCGAAGTTTGAATGGCATTAGAGAGTCGCCAATTGGCATTGGTTAGTAGTTCTACTATTTGTTTCAGTTTTGAGTTGGGGAATATTTTTGTATTCTGGGAGAAGCTGTTCTAAAATATGTCACCCATTTCACATTTTCCCTTCTTAAGATGATATTTTTATGCAATACAAAAATAAATAAATAAAACACTTACTGAGGCTACAGGATGGTCATAATATCGGAAAACTGGCCCTCAGCCAAATTAACCAGGAAGTGGCAAAGATATAGCCAATTTTTTTTTCATTCTGAATTTAATATCTGGCTCATTTTTAAGCATAAATTTTGCACGAATTTGAATTATTTTCATTCAGAAGAACCTGATACTATTTTGGCATTCTCTTTTCAAAGACTATATTGTGTTCTACAAATGCTTGCTCTCTATAGTTCACTTCAGTACCTGGATTAAAGAATTAGACATTATACCATGGGCTTATACGGTGTTGTAAATGGATTCCAAGCTAAAAGAAAGTTAATTCTGTGACTTTTTTTGGTAGTAGATGATGTACTTAATTTTTATTTAGAAGATATAAAGACTCAAACCAGAGCAGGCCTGCGTATTAATACAAGTCTATATGCTAGCATATAAAATGAGCATGTAATTCTGTTACTTTCACATACATAATATATCTACAATGCCATCTGTGTCATTAGATTTTTATATTGAATGATAATAGTAGAATCTTGGCATCTATGGATTTCCTCCAGGGGCACATGGCAGTATCTTGGTGCTAAAAGGGAAACAGTGGTAAGTGTGGATGGGCCTAAATCTCTATGCCACCTTTTCATTGTTAGGGCTCTCCATTGGAACTATAGCTGTAAAATCAATTTTTGATGCTTGACAAAATATGTGAAGCCAGTGTACTTGACGTTCTCCTTGTAGGCTAACATAATTAGAGAGACTGATCAGGCATATAGAGTCTCTTGTCAAATTACTCTTATTGACTCATTGAAAATATAGCTAGATACAATGGAGATTTTAAGTTGTCAGGAGTCAAGGCTTTTTTAGTCTTCATTTCTTCATAAATGAGTTATCTATGTTTGAGTCCCTTTCTGGTGTTCCAGGTATTCTACCATAAATGAGGATGCTTTTGATTACAGAGTTATAATCTCTTGAGAGGTAGAAGAAAAAGAAGAAACAGGGAAAAGGAAACAAAGACACTAAGAACACTGGGAGGAAAAGGGGAAGGGCTTAGGTTTACCTGTTTTCATTGACTTCTGTACTTCATTACTTAGTTTTCCAGGCCTCCATCTATTTCTTAGTAATTTAAAAGACCTATGACATGTATGACACAGTGCTGGTCTAATAGCTGTCTTTACTTATGTATGTTAGTAAACGAGGTGACCACTTCCATATACATCCATTTTTAAACAAGGGCACACATTGCTTGATTCTCTTTCTCTAGTTTTATAGTGATGTGTTTAGGTCCCTATTTTTGATTCTTATTGACGTCAATTTTAATGTTAAACAAAATAACAGTACAAAGAGTATATAAACAACCATGCTTATGTGAACGGCTATTTCTATTTTAAACATTTTAAAAATATAGAATGAAGATTGACCTTAAGACAGTTGCACTGTTAGGAAGTCATGTAATTTAAATGATATATAAGATCACCCACTGTTCAGAAGCCTTTACCATCACTTTAAGCACTACAGGATAGCATTAAGAAAAAGTTGTGAACTTGTACTTTTGAATTTGCACTTTTTTGTACTGTTATTAAATTACATGCATTTTATGTGCCTACACTTGCAGATACACAAAATCTCATGTACTTGTAGAAATACACAATTGTATAATTAAAAGAGCACAGCAGGGCCCTCCTTGGTAACACAAAGGGTTAAAGAGCAGCATTGTGAAGCTAGTCTGAGCTGCTTCAGTGTGAATTCCTTCCACTCCTGGAGGTGACCCACATGGTGCTGCTGACCTCTCCTGTCTCCCCCGAGACTCCCATTCAGCAGTGAACTTCATCAATCTGCCTGGTCTGCTCCCCACTCTGTCTCTGTTGAATCCTCTCACTGCCCCTGCTCCTCGGCCGGTACCCCAGTTCTGTAGGCATAAATAGATAAATCTTTAAAAAAAAAATTGAGAGAACACAGAAAATAGAATAGCAGCCCCACAAAGGAAAACCTACAGTTTGTCATTTTGATTAGGAAAGATAAGTGAAAGATCTTGAAAAGAAGCCCTGAGTGAGCAATAGTTGGAAGTTCCAACTGATCTAGTAGCTTCCTTTGTGTAAGAACGCATCTTGTGAATATTCCTCTTTCTCTCCAGGCAGCTAGCTAGTCTGGTTAACCGAAATTGAGTAATTGTTCTGTGGTTGAGAACAAAATGCTGAATTAAACTGTTCCCAGCACAATAATTGTGTGATTATAGCATTTATGTTGCTGGCCAAAGGAACAGTCATTAGGTTTGGAAGACTTACCAAAACCACAAGTACAAAAAAAATGCAAATCACATGTAAATTGCTGTTTAATACCTATAGTGGCTTAGAAATGGAACTAAGAGTAAAATACATTTCTAGTTAAAGATGAACCTGGAAATCTTGATAATATATTTAGTGTAATATTGAAAATGAGAAGATGTTTAAAATGCTTTTTCTTTACTTGTCTCCTTCTCTACACTGCTTATGCTTCAGTCATGCCTTTGTTTTTCTTTCATCTCCTTCTCCTCTTACATATTCATCCCTAGTTTCATCTTTCTTAACCCCCTTTGTTACCTTTGTTTTTTGTTTTCCTTTGACATAGAAGAATTGGGGTATAGGCCGGCCAGAGTTGTGGAGGATGAGAGGATTCACCAGAGTGGGGAGCAGAACAGGCAGATCTACTGAAATATACTGCTGAGGGGAGCAGCGGGTGGGCAAGACATGAGTAGTCTGCTGCGCCATGTGGCGCCCTGGAAGGGATCAAACTCAGGCAGTTGTGAAGACAGCACTGAGACTTAACCCCTAGACCCCCAAGGGGACCCTGTTAGCTTTGGTATTTGTGTCTAAGAAGCTTTATTTTCCCTTTTATTTTTTACCTACTAAACATTATGTGCTGAAAGAAAAGAAGTAATGGTTGGGACCTTTCTAGTGCAGAGAAAGATTTAATAAGAAAACTGTCAGCAAATAGCATGCAAAATGTCAAGTAAAAGCCAGTTGCTGATAAAATTGCAATACTATTATTTCTTTACTTTCTGAACTATTTTCTTTTATTGCTGATAAATATTTGTACTGAAACACTGGGCTATTTTCTCTATGTATAGTGTTCTTTCAGGTGAACCTTTACAGAGGAAAGCTTCCTCGTGATGAGGATCTGGTGTTGATACATATATGGGTGGTATTGTGAAAAGTTGACCACATGTGAACTTTAGAGGTAGTGTCTGTGTAAGCAGTATTAATTATACTAAGTCTAATAAATGAAAACAGTAGCTTTGAAAGATGAATGACCTACTAAAAATGAACAATACTCAACATTTTTCTAGATCAGTTATGAACTTAATTCAAATATCTTAATGGGTGTTTTTATAAGTTTTTGATAATCGGATTTTTTTTTTTTAGTATATGATGAAATGTATTGAAGACTAATCCCATTGGCTTGAGGATCAGCATACACAAGAAAGAGTAGCTGAGAAGCTTAGAAATCTTTGTTGTGCTTTTCCTTCTTCTGTAATTATAAATACATGTAACATTCACATTTACAAAGGCATTAAGCTTAGTTTTCTCATCTATTTCTTATCACAAATCTCATGGAGAATTCACTTCTTTTATAAATTGGTATAAAAATTACCTCAATAATTATTGAAAACTAGCCCTTAATATTTCTTTCACATATGTGATTGTATATTTGTGTGTGTATGTATATATCAAAATATGCTATTGTAGGTTTTTGCCCATATTATGTATACATTTATTATTTTGCAAAAGAATGTCCAGTTCAAGAAGCTATTTGAAAATGAGAATTTAGTGAAAATTTTGGAGATTTCAGTTTTATCAAAATCTATACTCAGTGTGTTAAGTAACTTTTATTTTATGAGCTTAGGTCAGCTTTTACCAACACTATTTTGTTTCTAAGCTTTTCTTAATTTTTTTGGAGAAAATATACAGATATTATATTTAGATATATTTTTCAAAACTCTAAAGTATTTTTTAGTCCTTTTAACTATTACAATGAACAGAGCATACAGAGAACTTAAAATACATGTTCAGCTTTTTAAAAGCTTTGTGTGTGATGACATTTTTAAAAACCATAATGACTTTAAATTTATTCCTCTTAATTGTTTTCCCCAACAGTGCAATCTTCAAACTGTACAAGTTTTGAATTACTAACCACTACATGAGATTAAATAACCTCTAATTCTTGCCAACCACCCACATATTAATTAGAACAAACATAGCAATTTTAATGATCCCACTTGTCAATGGTAAAGCAAATTTAGAATATAAAGATCATATTTCAATAGCCAAATTGCATCTTTCATAGAAACGTACGTTTGGTTCACAGGTAAATGTTAGTCTCTTGTAAAATACACCTTATAAATCTGAAGTTATGCAAAATCATCTACTCAGAAAAGAAAAAAAATGTTAGAGTCTATTTTTAATAACTAACATTTTTCCTACTTTTAAAAATAATCATCATAATTTTGAATCTTTGAAATCTGTGGAGTCTTGTTTTATGGCTTAATGTGTAGATAATTTTTATAAATGTTTTGTTTGTCTTGAATCTTTTTGTATTTTGTAATTATTGAATGCAGAGTTTTACATATGTCTATTAGGTTAAGCTCTCTAATGTGCTATTCAAATTACCTATATATTTACTGATTTTTTTTGTACTACTGAGCTATTTGTAATTAAGAAAGTAGTGTTAAAAATGGCCCATAATTGGACCCTCCCTGGTGGCGCAGTGGGTTAAAACACTCACTAAGAAGCAAAAGCCACTTCTGCATGAGTTCGATTCCCGCCTGCCTTGGAGGAGATCCACATGGAGAGGCAGACCTCTCCTGACCCACCCGCTGCTTCCCTCAGCAGTGTACTTCGTCGATCTGCCTGTTCTGCTCCCCACTCTGTTCCTGGTGAATCCTCTCACCCTCTGCATCTCTGGCCTGTACCCCAGTTCTGTATAAATATAAAAAAAAAAGGCCCACAATAATCATTTCTTCTTGTAACTCAATAAGTCTAGAAACTCAATAAGTTTATAAACTAGATATAGATGGATTCCCTTAAAATTTAATATATTGATCAGTGATTTTTTTAACTTTTGAACTTAATCCACTTACATTTTTTACTATTAAACTTGTCTATCATTTTATTTATGCTTTATATTATACCATATTTTAATATGTATGTGTAATATTTACTTTTATATTTTTACATACCTTTTTTTAGTTTTATGTCATTTTTTTCTCTTCATTGTTTTGGACTTTATCTACCTATTTTCTTAATGGTTACATTAAGCTTAAATTACATTTGCTTAAAGTAAGAAAGAGTATAAAATTGGCAAAGATATTCTTTCTCCTAATTGGTTAAATAATCTTGTAACTACATTGCATGAGAAATATATGAATATTTATATCCTGTTTTACATGTGGTATTTAGTCCTTTTAATTCAAATACTGGACTTCATGTTTATTAAACAAAGTTAATTTTTATTTACTCACAATTTCCTCACTCTTCTTTCTAAGGCTCCTTTCTTTCTTACTGAGAAACATCCTTTAGCAGTCCTTTAGTGAAAGAATTAGTGGTAAACTGAGAAAAAAAAAGCTTTATTTTGTATTTATTCTTCAAAGGGTTTACAAGGAAACCCCTTTGAAGTTGAGAGTTACTTTTTTTGTCATTCCTTGGTTAATGACTTCATATGGCTGTTCTTAATATTTCTCTGTCCTTTTACTTATCTTGTAGCTTAATTACAGAGTGTTGTCATGTTTTCATTTATTATGATTGTGTATATTTTGCCTGTTCTATCTATGCACCCATATTTTTCAAATTCAGAAAACATAGCCACTAATTTTGAGAATATTACTTTCCTCTATTTAATTTTTTTCCTATCCTCTTTTACAATTTTGACTAAGCATTTGTGGATCATCTCATCCTAACCTTGGCCATACTTAACCACTCTTTCATATTTCTGATTTCCTTTCCACTGTGGACTGAACTATGGCTGTTTCCTTTATATCTCTTATCCAGTTAAAGACTTCTCTTATCACTTGTATCTAGTTTGCTATCCATCTACCTGGTGAATTTTAAATTTTAGTTACTTTTGTTTCTCAAAATAATGTTCAATTATTAAAAAAAAACTTTGAATGTCGTTGGTAGTTTTTATATTTATTACTGATTTTTACTCCATCTTTTACATGAGTAAACATTTTAAGCACACTGTTACTCTTCTGATAACCCAGGACCTTGGTATTTTTGGGTGTCTATAGCTATTGCTGCTTGATTCTGCTTTTATCTGTACTGGACATTTTTTCATGTATTTATTTAATTTTTGTTGTGACTTTACTTTTGACTGGCCTTAATCTGTAAGAAATAGAGTATCTAATTGGTGCATTTTATGTGCTGGGTTGAATTATTCTGGGAGTTTCCAGGGGACAGTACAAACAAAAGACCACTTATATTCATTTTTGTAGCTTAAGATTTCACTGATCATGGGAGAAGTTTGATTTGAATCCCAGGCCCAAATGTATTGAGGTCTGTGGTTAAAGGAGATACATTTTTTTTTAAAGATTTACTTATTTATGCATACAGAAGTGGGGTACAGGCCAGAGGTGCAGATGTGGTGAGAGATTCAGCAGAGACAGAGTGGGGAGCAGAACAGGCAGATGTTCTGAAATACACTGCTGAGGGGAGCAGTGGGTAGGTCAGGAGAGATCTGCTACACGATGTGGGTCACCTATGGAATGGGGATCAAACTCATGCTGAAGTGGCTTTAGCTTCTTAGTGCAGTGCTTTAAACCATTGTGCCACCAGAGAGGGCCCAAGGAGGTACATTCTTAATCACAGAATGTAAACTTGGAATTAGGAATTTGAAAATACATTCATTTTTTTTAACTGTCATTTTGAAGAATCTGAGATGATGTCAAGTCTGTTGTAGACAATTAGTAAAATATTAGTTATCATCATCATCATTGTGATAAATTAGTATCTTTCTGTTGAAGTTCTTATAGAAGCATCCTGGAATGTTTGTCTTAATTTCAACATTTTCTTCTTAAATTCACATTTTGCTAGTAGTATATTCCTTTACTAATTGTTCCAGGTTAGTGCAAAAGTCTGAAATGCAGCTTTTTAAGGGACCCAAGACTTCATTCCGAGTTCCAGGTGCTGTTACCAAGATTTGTCTTCCCACCTACTTTCTGTTTTTATATTTTGGCCCATGTCTAACTTCTAGTTTATGCATCATAAAGTATGTTCACTGTTACATAATAGAAATCTACTTGACTTGTGGCAGCAGGGGGGTTCTAGAATGACCAATATTAAATAGTTTTCAATAATTTTATTTTTTTCTATTTAAAATAATCATTTTCAAGTTGGTGGTCAAAACTGTTGTCATTTGAAATGTTTGCATACAAGCTGTGATTTATTTTGCTATGCTAAAACTTATTTTTAAGTACTATGCCCTTTACTAAAGTGACTGTAAAACTTACTTGTTAAAACCTAGTTTGTAGCTCACCTAGATTTGAGTTCCAGCTATTTTACTTGATCTCTTTCTGATCTCATGCAGCCTTACTTCTTCATCTATCTATAAAATGGGAGGATGAAAGAATCTATATCATAGTTTTTGTGAATTTGGGTGAGTGAAAATAGAATTGTGCAAAGGTAAATATGAATAAAACATTGCTTCATGAGAGACTTAGTGAAACAATCATGGCTATTGATGATCATCTATCAAACACTTGTGATAAATGGCAAACAAATGGAACAAACACCTGTAGTGAGTTCTCTTTTTTACTTAATGAAACATCCTGTAAAATTAGAATTGTCATAGTTGTAGTAACTAAGAAAAAATGATCAAGAGAGCAGTCTATGAATTTAGTAAAGTTCCCATAGTATTGCAGATCCATCCTCATTTAAACATTGTCATCATGTGTTTCTACATTACAGTGTTTTTTTCTTTTTTTGCTCAGAAGCATCAGGTAACTTTAGTTAGTAAAATTAGACACATTTACTAGAGTATTCCAACATATATACAGTTTCTATTGTTGAATGTGAGTGTCATAGTATATTTTGCACTATTCCTTTTTAATTTTTTTTATTATAATAGTTTATTTTTACATCATGTTGTGCCTTTTCCATCTCAGTTGTAATCCCTATGGGCTTCCCATTACCAAATCACCCATGTGCCATCACCAAAGTCCCATACACTCCCCGCCCATTTTTGATCCCATCCCCCACTCTACCCCCATAAAAATGTCTCTGATATATAGTTATTCATTATTATTATTATTTCCCTACCCCCCCAGGTCCTTTATGCTCCTGCTATGAGTGAAACCATCTGGTACTTTTCTTTTTCTTTCTGACTTATTTCACTAAACATGATCTCTTCCAGCTCCATCCACGTTGCTGCAAAAGGCATGAGTTTGTCTTATTGATTGCTGTGTAATATTCTATTGTGTATATGTACCACATCTTTTTAATCTAGTCATCTACTTTTGGGCATTTGTGTTGATTCCATGTTTTCCTATTATAAATAAAACAGCAATAAACATGAGGAGTATACTATTCCTTTTTGATGAGAAGGTTCAAAAGATTTTTATTTGATCAATAATGTTTGCTAAAAGGATTCTCCAGTTAATCTTCATCTTAAGAAACATTTACCATGCCCTTAATGGTAAATACACATGTTTTATTTTCAGTGACAAACGTTCTATTGAGTGGTATAACACTAGAGTCCTCAACTAGCAAAATTCAACCAGCATCTGAGAAGCAAGCCCCAGCAGAGACCATGAGGCAACAGCAGGAGTACTGAGAGAGCGCCTATGTTTCACATCCTGTGGGATGGAACTTGACACTGATTTGCCCTGATGTGGACACATTTGGGGATATACTTGAAATTTTATTTTTGCTTTCATTTGCAAGAGCACAGACATCAAGGTTTCTTCTCACATATAGCATTTGTCTTTTCTGACTCAGTACTCTGCATGTTTAAGATTACAAATCCCCATACACCAGCCATTTTTCACCAATTGAGTACCTGCTAGTTAAAAACTGCTAGAAAGAATTTGAACACAAGAAAATGTATGCCGTCTAGTGAAATTTTCTTGAAATAAGAATAATCTGCCTTGTTTAAAGATGCAGCTATTTAGTTGAGTTTTAGTTATTTTTTTCTATATGTCAAGATTATCTGTACAAATTAAGCTCTATGTTCTCTTACACATTTTCATGCTTTTTAGTCGTGTTGATTATTGCTGATAGCTGAGATGATGAAAATTTCCAATATATTCAGTGGCACACATTTGAACTTATTTTCTATCTCTTTTATGTGTGCATTTGAACTTTTGCTATTTAAAATCAACAACATTAGAAAAACACCTACCTGCAATTCCTGGGTTACTTCAGCAAGAACACATCAGAGTTCTAATTTCTCTCATCTCCTGAGAAATTAGGATGAACATAAAACCTAACTGTGAGCACTAATAATCAGCACTAAACCTAGCAGCTGAGGAAAATAATGAGCTGGTGGAAAGAAAAGAACATCAGATATTTGCCATGCTTTGAGGGAAAATCTTGCCTTCTAAATGAAAATAAAATGAAGCTTAGGGAATTCCTAAAAAGAGTGCCTAAATAGACTAGTTACTCTTACAAGATTAAACTGAAGCTAAAACATGAATAGACTTTTCCAGTAGTGACTGATATTTTATAGTCAGTTCCATTGACGCATACTGAGCACTCTTGTAGGGCAGACATTTAGCAGAATGCTGCGGCACTAGTTTGGCTTGGCTTAGCCACGGAGAACTGCACAAGTGCTTGTAGCCTAATGGGGTAGTTACAGGGAGCACAGACTGGAAAAAGAGACATTTTTTGTTAAACACACCATATACATATAACATCTCTCTTTTTCCATTTTTCTGGGACACTTTCCCCCAAGTAACTGAGAGGTATGTTGTGTCACTTAGTCTCTCTAGGCCTTTATTCTGATGTCACTGTGCCACTGATTCCACATTTAAGCTGGTAACCTATACTCCAGAATTGCTTCCTCTGCTCTTGCTTTCATTTTGTCATGTACTTGTCTGCCTTCATGTAGTGTCCCTAGACACTTTAGCATGAAGCAGGAACTTCACTCAGTAAGTGAATGAATGTTTACTGCTTAGACAGTTTGAGTCGTCTGCATAAAGGCAATGATGCTGAAACTGGGTTTTGAGGAAAAGTAGTTCTTGAGAATAAATCAGAGGAAGTTTTCCACCACACCTCCTAGTCTCCAGCTTGACATCAGGCCAAAGAACAAAAGGTGTCTTGTCCAGAAAGAATCATAAATCTAGTGGGCAAGTGTAAACTGACATGGACAGGAAACAAAATGTTAAAAGGTTTTATAGTCTATGCTTTTTGCATAGAATAAATATTATTGGTTAAATATTTCAGCAAGAAAATAATCTATTACAGGTCAAAGTAATTGGTAGTGAGTTCAGGAGACTTTAAAGTAAATGTTGCTATTGAAAACTAAGTGAAGGCCCTCCCTGGTGGCGCAGCGGGTTAAAGAACAGCACTAAGAGGCTAGAGCCACTTTCGCATGAGTTCGATCCCCGCCTGCCCCGGAGGAGATCCACATGGCGTGGCAGACCTCTCCTGACCCGCCCACTGCTCCCCTTAGCAGTGTACTTCGTCAATCTGCCTTTTCTGCTCCCCACTCTGGTGAAGCCTCTCACCGCCCCTGAGCCTCTGGCCTGTACCCCAGTTCTGTATACACAAATAAATCTTAAAAAAAAAAAAAAAAAAAAAACTAAGTGAAGAACAAATTGGAAACTTCACATTTTATTTTCAATCTCCTATTAGTCAAATATCAAGATCAAGGAATATTCCCCTATTTTCTATTCTATTAAATAGGTAACTGAGGCTTAAAATTTAATGTGTTTAAAAAATCAAATAACAACTATAAAACAGAGACATTCTATGTTGGAGGAGAAGGGGCAGGAAAAGCACATGGGACTATGGTGATGGCTGGTGATGGCACATGGGTGAAGTGGTGGTGGGAAGTCCATGGGGATTACAATTGAGATGAAAAAGTGTACAAAATGAAGAAGAAAATGTCTTATATATATGTGTGTGTGTGTGTGTGTGTGTGTAATATTAATGTTTTCAGGATTAATAAGGTATACCATACAGTTAACACAGAAGAGCAATTTTTGTGTTATATCCCTTTTTCTATGATTATACACCATGGTGCATGATGTTCTGTTGTGTAAGTCTACACTGTTTAATTTTCTGGCACTTTTCTTCATTGATAAAATTGTAAATGACAACACATGGTCTACAGATCTCTAAGTATACATACAGGTACTTAAAATAATGAAGTCATATACATATTTGAGGTAATCCTTTTATAGTTTTTATTAGTTTCTTCTTTGATTGTTTTTTCATTGAACTCTAACTCTCACACCATAAACTTTATCCTTTTAAAGAGTCCAATTCAGTGGTTTGCACTGTATTCTGAGTGTTTTGTAACCATCACTACTCCCAAATTCCAGAACATTTCCATCACTCCAGAAAGAAACCCTGTACCGTTAGCAGTCACTCCCAATTTAAGCTTCCCCACCAGAGATCATTTTTTGAGGTATTTTAAGAACTTATATTAACTAAATTTATATGACATGAGGAAAAGAAAATAATCTGTTAAGTTGATGAAAAAATGTCATGAATCAAAGCTATTCAATTTTATTAAGTTTTCTAATCTTGGGCTTTTGAGAAATAGTTGAAAAAAATATGTTGTATTTCATGTTGACCATTATGTTTTATTATGTTGCCTTTCATTTGCGTAAAAATAACAGTGGCCGTTATAATGTAAGATATAAAACAAGATTTTATTAGTACTTATAAAGCTCAGTTCTGTTCCTATTTACTAAAGCATGGATATTCCTATGAACTAGGCTGTTTGTTTTTAAAACTGTGTTTAAATATAACAGTAAAATGTATTTGAGGAAACAAATAGGAGTTGAATTCTAACGAATTTGGTTTTGTCAAGCAGCAGTTACTAAGTTATGAAACATATTCACTTTAAAAAAAGATGATAGCTTCATCTTAACTAAGGCATTGTTTGAGATATGTTAATCATTATCTTAAAAATTATTTTACTCAGTATTTTCTTTGGAAAATAGCTGTGTTTTTCCTATACTCTTTAGCAATTGCTTTCTTATTTCACATCATATTTTTGCCACCCTTAGGTTTCTGTTATTACCAACTTTTAAAATTGAAGATTTTACAGAAGTCAGCAAATATACTTTGTTTAAGCATGCATTGTATTTATGATAAATACAATCATTTAGGTTGACATGAGTTTAATATATGTAAGAATGGTGCTATATGAGAATGTAATGCTTGAGTTTTGAATATAAACAAAGGGCTCTACTAGACAAGAAGAATATTTAAGTCAAACCTGCATAATATTAAGAAAGTGACAGAGGTCTTAATTCTACAGCTTTTGAAAGTGGTTGTATCCTAGTAACAATGCCAACAATAAACACATCATGCAAAAGTAAAAGTGCAATAGTGAAATGAGCCATTGAAAGGAAGATTCAGTGACCATCTAATATTTCAGTTTCTATTATATCTAGCAGCAATCTGGTTAAAAAGAAATGACAGTTGCCCTAAAGGAAATAAAGTAGAGGTATTATTGTAGTAGTAGTTTGGAAAGAAAATTGCACTGTGTCTTGACTGGATTATTTCTCTATGCTTGCAAACGATCTCTACCTCTCTGTGGTGCTGCATCTTGCTTTCTTTATACAAATTGAGTTTGTATCATCTAAACTCATAGGGCCCAGGGGCCCTTTGGTGACAGGAGGAGAAGGAAAAGGGGAATTAGAAAAAGAAAATGTGACAGGCAGTTTTGAAAAGAAAAGCAATTTTCCTTGTGGGTCTGTTCCTAAATAGGAGTTCTTCAATGCAATATTTTGTTTCTGCACAGCAGTCAGTCAGAATCAAGTGCATGCTTGTGCTGCTTTGTGGGGCTTGGCACTGGCAGGTTTTATTTAGGAGGGTGGGAGTACAGGGGATCGGATGTGGGGAAGTTAGTATTTTGGCTGTATCAGCCCTGGAGGCAGAGTTAGCACTTCCAATGGGACAAAAGTATTTGTAGTCATCAGATAACTTTGCAGTCAGCTTCAATAGCATCACTCTTTTTTTCTATTTTTTTTTTTTTTTCATTTTGGCAGCCAAGCTCCTAGTAGAACCATCTGTCTTTCTATTAGTATTTTTGAGGCCTGTTTTGAAGCCACTTTGCTTGGCAAAGTCACTTTCATCCTTGGAAACGATTTTTAAAAAAAGTTCTGTGGCTTTTTGCCGAAGAAGAGTACTATGTAAAAAATCCACATGGCTGTTCATTTTTGTTTTACAAGAATATGGCTACTTTGTCTTTGTCTTGAATCAAATGAAATTAGAGGTGATACAACTCCAGTGTGACTGTTGAGAAGTGAGAAAGAGGGATTGAAATGTTAGTTGTTTCTATGTTCATCCTCTGAGATTTTCTTTAGTCTTCCTAGTAGATTAATTGGAAGATAAATTGATGCCTTTATTCTTGATTTTAGTGTTTGTTGTTGTTTTCCTAAAGACCATTGCTTTGGGTGGGATGAAGAGACAAATCTACTCTGTTCTATGAAATGAAAAGTTACGGACTCTTAGTGGTCATTGAAGATCCCACGTCTCTTCTTGCTCACGGTAGAAAGCCAGTCTGTTATCCTGGTTTCTCCACTGGGATAATTATATCCTGCCTACCTAAACCCCTCTTGTAATCTCATTTGAATATTATATTTTTCATTTTCTCAGAAACTGCTGTGTAGAATTGCTATGTGCTTCTAAACAGTCGCTAAGCTACCCCCAAAGGTGGCTGATTTCCAGTTGTAGGTGAACTGATCCCTCAGGAAGACGCTGCTTAAACACTACAACACTCAATCAACTAAACTCTTGAGGAACGTTTGAAAAGTTTTCGATTTTACAGTTTATGTGTAATTGTGCTGACTTAAATCATCTCATCGCCTTTCATTTTAACATGTGTGTATGTCGTTTAAACACATCTGTCTCCCGATGTTGTCTGTGATCTCACATTGCTCCTTGGTTTCAGGGAGTAGCTCCAGTTTTCTGAGTCCTGTCTTCCCCCCAGCCTTGTCCAGTCTTCCAGGCCTCAATTCCTGGAGAAAACCTGAAAACAGACTATTGCCCAAAGCCACACTGACTTTCTTTTAACCCTTAGTTGCCCAGTCCTCCCCTTCCTTCCTCTTCTCCTCAGCCATTGTAGTCAGACACTCTGAGTAGATGACAGAACAGGGAACACTGACAGCATCACAATTCAGACGGCCTCTCCAAAGGTCTTAGTGCTTTCCAAACTCTTTTTGATTGTACGTGGTCTTTTTCATTTCTCACAAAGTTTACTTAAAACTATTCTTCTGCATCCCAAACTCCCATTTTCAGGATACAATCTTGTCACCACTGAGAAAAAATTACCACTGGGCAGGCGTCGCCATACTGTCTCTTTTTCCTCCTTAGAAAACATGTCTGCCTCATAGCCACTTACATTTTCTTTCTGGGGCTCAGTGGGTTGAGATGTCATTTCCATTTCCAACTAATTCCTATACAAAGGAATTTCAGACTCTAATTCCTATACAAAGGACTTTTAGACTCTTCTGGAATTTTCATCCACGAGTGACTATCTCTCTTTTTTCCCATATTTAAAATTTCTCAATTTCTATTTGCCTTTACTATCCTCTTTATTGCCTGTCTTCAACTTTCTTTTTGAAAGATGTTTTCCATCCTCAGATCTCATGAAAGTTTTGTTAGACTCATCACTATCTTCTAATTAGTGATCCCTGAAGATACTCTTTTCTTCCTAAAAAATACTCTTGGGTTTTAATTTTCACTGCCAATCTACCTCAATCTTGGAATTCTGTTGGTTTATCGTACATCCCTCCTCTGTTCACAAACTGTTTTTCCTCTGTCTTCCAATGAATTTTTTTGTGACCAGATGATACTAAGTAGCTTTCTATTTTACCCTTCAGACCTTGTTATATAAATCACTTTCATCAATGAATGGCTCCCCAAACAATAATCTCTCAAGAGCTCTTTCCTGGCTTTAGAGTGGAATATCCATCTGCTAGCGAGGTATCTCCAATGGGACATCATTTCAGAAAATCAAACATAGAATTTCCCAAACGATACTCATCATCTCTTCTTGAAAATTGTTGTTATCCCTTTGTCTTTTTTTAATTGTTTTATTCCACTATAAGTGTAACATAAACTAGACTCCTGAGAGTTATCTTTTACTCTGTGTCCTTATCTTTACCTCTGAGTAACATAACTTATATGGTCATAAGTTATCACTGTAACATACATTGGTATCTTATGTATAAATGTTATCTATAAATATTTATATGTATAAGTTATAGAAATTTTCATACACCCACGCATTTATAGCCTCCCCATCAACATTTCTCCTTTCTCCTTTTTTGGTAAATATTTCTAGATCTTTTTTTCTATTCAAATTCCTCCTAATACTGATCAAGATCTCCTGATCTGTTACCACATTGGATGCTTTAACCTTTTATTTGTCTCTTTCTATCTCTATATTTGCACTTAATTTTGAAGGTCAAGTTTTTGACTTACACATGCAAACTGATTGAAGCACACCTCACATTACTGGTTCCCCCTCATGTTTTTGCTGTTCCAGACTACTGGTGGCATTCCCCTTAGATGGTTATTTTCTGTCCTGTTGTGTATAGCTCATGTCTCCCCCATCGCTTGGGTATCTTTTTCCACAATTCAATTTCTTTCCCTGTGACTAACACCTGCCTGTCCAATTAGACCTTCTATCCACTCTGCCTACCACCCTGGGGCCTGCCTTCACTTCTAGTTGCATTAGGAGTCTTGTCTGTGCTTCTGTAGTGCCCCCTACAGGCCCCATTGTCGAATTAATGGCAGTTTATTGTAGTTATCCATTTGTTCAATGAGCCTCAGAGCTACTAGGCAGCAGATATTATATGTGAGTGCATCTTTGAATTCCTTGTTACCAAAAGGTACGTATTCTGTTCAGTAAAAATGTTGACTGAATGAATAAGCTAATAAATTAGGCTCATGGGACTGGAAGCCAAATTAATAATGTCAAACATCTACTCGATATATAGGTTTCAGGGAATCATTGAAGAGTATCTCAATAGAATAAAAGGACACAAAATATTTAACAGTGAATAATTGACAAACTTTTGTGTGTCTTTAAGTGTGAAGTAAAGTTAGTTTGTGTTGAAAATACACAATGTTAGTTGGCAAGATCATGCACTAATTGTTAAAACCTGATAAATAAGTATAAAACCTGACAAATAATATTTTGTCTTAAAGTTTAAAAAATACAGGTAGTAGACACTTAGATTCATTATGATCTATTCTAGCTTATCACACCCTCTCCCTTGCTAAAAAGACTAAATTTTGTGACAAAAATATTTAATGCAAATTAAATTGTGAATATCATACATTTTTAATCTTAATTGGGAAATTCATGCATTGAGTGAAAGAAAATAAATGAAATTAATGGTGAAGAGGATTTGGAATTATTCAAAATTGGCAAATGTATAAGAACAAATTAGTAATCCTATAGTCATTTTAGGATTGGCCCAGAAAAAAAAAATTATACTGTTTTGATGCTAGTGTATCCTTTTATCCCAAAGAATGGATAGGTTTTAGCAGCAGTGGACCGAAAATTAGTTCAGAAATGACTATAATCTAGTTGGTGCTCATTACTTGCCCTCGTTAGGTGCTCCCAAGTCACCACAAATACTGAATTAGCGAATATGGAATATACGCTCCTGGGAAAAGTTCAGTAACATTGCTCTGAACTTCTGGTCAGACCCATTTCCATCAATCAGTGCCTAACCTAGCTTTATGTGCATTTTTGTTTAGACATGTTATTAATATTGATTATGCATTCATTTTTTATTTGAACAGTGAAACCACCACCAACATTTCTTACCACTTTGAGTCTGTAAATGGCTGCAAAAGTGCTGTTAGTATTGACTTTGCTGCACAAATAATTTTTTGGTTTCTTTTAATTAAATTTATTGATATATATTTTAAAATCATTGCTCATTTTTTTGAAGATTTATTTCTGCATATAAGAACTGGGGTCCAGGTCAAAGGTCTGAGGTGGGGTATAGGTGAGAGGATTCACCACAGACAGAGTGGGGAACAGAATAGGCCAATTGATTGAAATATACTGCTGAGGGGAGGGGAGCAGCAGGCAAGACAGGAGAGGTCTGTATGCCATGTGGGTCACCTCCCTGCTGGCAATCGAACTCATGCTGCAGTGACTTCAGATAGCTTCATAGTACTTACTGTGCTTGCACCACCGGGGAGGGCCCCATCATTGTTCATTTTTCAGCAATGTTTACTTTCTTCCCCTCCGGTGTAGACCCCATAGAATTTCCTCCCACAATTCACCCCTGCACCATAGCCACAGTCCCTGTGATTCCACCTTCCTCCTTTCAATGATCACTCCTCCTCTTCCTCTCCTGCAGGATGTCTCACATAAGTAAGCTTTAGTTACTACATAAATTCTAGATGCAGAATCTGTAGGTATTCACTGTAACTGTATTTTAAAGTGTGCTGCTAGTTGCAAGTATGGATTAACCACACCTTTTCGGTTATATTTATTTTATAGTTTATTCAGATACTTTGTTGATATTCTAAAGAAAACCCATCACTGGATGGATGAAATCAGGATTAACTTTCACTTTATTTTTCTCTTACCCTTGGCAGCACAGGAACCCACCTAGCTTTTTCCTGCTGTATAAAACTGAGTATTAGATTAAAGTAGAAAATGTAGTTCAGGTGTTTATTTTGCTTTTAACTAAATGTGGGTTCTTGAACAGTTTACATAACCAAGTTAAGTTTTCCTTTTCAGCACAATAAATTTTGTTATGCCAGAATGCCCCTAAGATAATTTCTCATATTTAAAAATCTGTGTTATTTGGGCCTTCCCTGGTGGTGCAGTGGGTTGGAGTGTTGCACTATAAAGCTAAGCCAAGCCTGGCCACTTCAGTGTGATTTCAATCCCTGCCCCTGAGGTGACCCACATGGCACAATGGATCTCTCCCGTCTGCTCCTCTCAGCTGTGAACTTCATGGATCTTCCTATTCTGCTCCCCACTCTGTTTCTGGTGAATCTAATCACCACCTCCGCCAACTCTGGTCTATACCCAATTTCTTTATGCATAAGTAAAATCTAAACAATAAATCTGTGTTATTCTATACATGTGAATCTTAGAAAATGTAGATTCTAGAGTAAAGTATAATATTCATGCACCTCAATGACCATAAGGCAAAAATTCGCTTTATGATAAAGCCCCAACTTTATGTCTTTACCTGCAGATTGTTACCTGCAATGTACTTTTTAAGCTGCAATTTTATTTTTACTGAGACATTATTATAACTGTTTAAAATATAAATGAATTTTGGATAAATACTGCCACATAAGTAGATAGCCATAGGTACAGCCTATTAGACAGTATAACAAGAAATCATTTCTTTATAAGTATAATAAAAATAATTTTTTAAAACCTTAAAAACAAAATTACCAGGAAAACTACAAGAATGATATAAAGCAAATAATCCTTCTCAGCTCTCATGCCATCAGGTTATTGCATTTAGATAGACTTTCCATACCTAAAATTAATGTGAAAAAATAATGTAAAACTACCCAGTGAATAATTTAAAATAGCAATTACAGAGTACTTACTTTACCTATTCTTAAAACAAATTGCAAAACTAATAATTAAAACATCATGATATTAGAATATAATAAGCAGACATAACTGTCCATAATATAAATATGTAATAAATTTCTAATATTTCTGGATTGCTTTTTCATTTCTTCATGCATACATGATTTTTTAAAAGTGATTATCATAGCTGAAGCAAGAATAAGGTAACAAAGTAGTTTGCATTTTATGTTGCCATTCTTCTCTGGTGAAATTGGATTCCTTCCTTGTTATTATGTAACTTTGTGGCCAAGAGGTCCTTTTTTGACATTTGGAGTAGGTACAGAGGGGTTAGAAAGAAGGAGCTGTGGCATTTCTTCTCTTTACTTATAAATTGTCAGTACTTACCATAGTATCAGTTCTGTTCTAGGTTCTAGAGCTGTAATTATAATGTCACAGCCCTTTGTCTAAATAAACTCATTGGTCATTAGTTAGACTTCATTTATAATTTATACAGGTGGCTGCTATTCAGTGCAATAAGTGTTATATTAGCTGGATGAGGTTAGAAATGAGTTTCTTCTCCCTGAAAGATGGTACTGTAAGAAAGAGTGCTCACAGGCAAAGGCATTAGGTGTGCCTCAAAGCCTTTGAAAACTAAGAAGAATTCTTTTCAGACAGAAAAAGAAAACAAGTCACTCAAAAAGAGGAGCAAAATTCTTTTGAATTCACTCAAGCATAAACACTGAGCATGCAAGGGTCTCTCATTACCCACTGAAACAAGAGTGTAGGCTGTCTCAAGGAGGACAGCAGAAATGCCTAGGAACCTCGACTGGGGACAAATCTTCAGTCCTGCTGATGAGTGTGGCCACTCTCATCTAAGTATCAACAAGCCATCAACATGTTTTCACAAGAGGGGTAAATGCAATAGAGATGCAAGACTCAAGGAACATCGCTTAATACCTGTTTTCATTCTCTGACGAAACAGGCACTAGAACCTGTGCTTGTGAGGCAGAGTTGCTCTTCCCACTACTTACATATCTGACGGTGCTTTGTGACTCAAGACAAAACACAAGGAAGACAAGAAGATAGGGGCGGTAGTGACTGAAAGCATTCTTCCGAACAGCGCTTCTCACACCTAGATGCACATTGGAATCAGCAGAGAACCTTTAGAGATAACTGGAAGCTGGGTATCCCTCCAGTTGATTCAGGTTTAACTGGTCTGGGATTTAAATTGGGATTTGAAAAGTTGTCACAGCTTAAAACTACAGCCAGTGATTCTAATATACATTCAAGTTTGAGAACTAGTGCACGAAAACAAGAAGCTGTTTTCTGTAATTCTACAAGTCACTTAATTGGAAGTTTTGCTTTTTTTTCCCCCTTTACTCCAATTTTTTTTATTAATTGTATGATATATATTCAATATTTTACTAGAAAGGAGATGTACTGTATAAAGTATAATAATGAACTGCTGATAACCCCAAAACAATGTGACCGTTTTGAGTTTTGTTTCTTTGCTGGTCTGCTTTGTCACTCACACTGAAATGGATGCCATACTGTTTCTTTTGCGGGTGCCTATCTCTTGTTTTAGGCAACTTATTTCTACATATTTGCTCAATATGTAACCTCGAACTTTTCAATCTTAATTATAAAGTTGATCTTTCCTGTATGCTCCAAAAGTTCTGACAATAGTGATAGAAAACTTCAATTCTAACCTTAACACACTTTCCTTGTTTTCCTGGTTGTTGTGATTCCCTTTTGGTTTCATTCTAATAGATAAACAAAAGTTTAACATCTTTTTGGCTAAAAAAAGAAAAAATACAACTTGGAGTCGCAGACAAAAGTGTTCATTCAGAGGATGGGCGATCTTTCTCTACCTCTGACTATGTGTCTGTCCCTCTCCCCCTCTCTCGTTCCTTGCTGCCCTTCCCTGGTCCCTGTATCTTATCTCCCTACCCCACCCAAAACACTCTGTCCAACCAACATCTCAGAATTAGCTCTGAGGTTTACTGTAAAAGGTGAAAGAGAAACTGAAGAGGGACTTTTAAAGTAAGAAATGTGGAGTGCTCTGGGTGTATCCTCTAGGGAAAAGGGAGAACAAGTCAAGAAATACTTTGTTAGGACTAGTAATTGTGAATTTGTAATTAAATTTGTGTATCTGTTTTATTGTTTACTAGTATGCCCAGTATAACCTAAACTCTGTGGGCACAAATAGGTTCTTGATTTTCTTGTTTACTGTTATATCCCTACAGTGTACTTAGTTTCTTACAGGCATTTAGTTAAAGACAACTTCTACAGAACTAAGGAAAAGATTGCATTAGACTATACTTCTGGAAATTCCTGTTGCGCTTAAAGAAGATAGTGATTGTGTTGTGCTGGACTGTTCACTGATGTGTACCCTATGCTTTGAGAATGATGCTGACAAATTAAAATGTGTGCCCAAAATGGCAGCTGAAACAGACACCATGTCATTTGGGGAATTGTTCAACTGCTTCATAAAAGACAGATGAAGAAAAAAGTATAGCACAGAGTAGGATTCATAGGGTTGATTTCTATCCCTACCTTTGATACTTTCATCCCATGACCTTGTGTTAGCCAGTTCTCCCTGGGCCCAAGTCACCTCTCTAAAGAGAAGGGAAAGTCAGACTGCACATGCTCCTCCAGCTCTGTTGATGAAGAATTTAAAATATTTATTACTTTGTGTGAATGTGAAAACTATCTTCAAATAACTGATTGTTTAATAGAAAGGGTAATTTTTTAACTACTTTAATGGAGTATAAAAAGGCTTATAGTGTAAAACAGGGGTACTTTCATCATGGTCAAAAATAGGGAAGTTATTCTTCAGCTTAGAGGGTGAACTTAGTAACACCTTACAACTATAAGATACTCTGTCCTCTTCACTGAGTCGGTCCCACGGCATGACCTCAAGCCTGGTGTCCCAGCAAGCTTATATGCCAGCATTTGAGCTGAATAAATGATTTCATTCTATTGAATAAAGCAAGGAGGTGGGTAGCATGGAGCATCAGAACTTCCTCTCTTTGATTCACTATATTACATTCAGCAGGTTCAAGGTCAGTTGCCGCCATTAATGATTCCCGTGTTTCCTCCCGACCAACGGACATTGGCCGCAGCTGCCCAGCAAGGATTCCTCCTTCCTCCAGGCTTCAGCTATAAGGCTGGATGTAGTAAGTACCGATGCTTTTTCATTTGGGAATTAGTGGAGGGCATGGCTTTAAATTTATGGCAATTTCATATTACGGCCACACAAAGAAATGAGATCGTCCATACACCTTTTTTATTTTGAAGAGGAAGTATGCAGAAGGGGCAAAAGAAGTCTTGTGTTAGTATTTAAACACACTTAGATTATTCCTATGTTCCAGAGTATTTTTGCTGAGTAAGATGGAAACATGCTTATCCATAGCTCTCCATTGCTCTTTAAGAAAATCCCAAAGTCTCCTTCCTATGTCAACAGCCAAATTTCTCACTTGTCTGCTTTCGTGCTTGGATCACACTTGTTCTTTCTTGATTCTGAACTGCATGGTCAGTGCTTGCTCTCCGTGGTGTGTGGAAACCTCCTTCAGCTGAGCCCAGGGACAGCTAGACTGATCTAGTTTCCCTGTTTCTTGCTCCCTGTGGACTGTCTATATTTTCTTTTCACTTTAATTATAAGCACTATGAGGGCAGATTCTAATATGTCTTATTTGTTATATCTAGATGTTTAGTGCAGCTGTCTATTGAGTGCGTGCATAAACAGTCGCTCTGTCAGCAACACAAGGGCTTATTTTGCTCTGGTGATAAGTTGTGACTTGATAGTGGTCAATACAGACTATGGTTACAGTCCCATGACATGTGACTTTTACCTTTATTCCAGTTGAAATTGTACATTGTGACTTTTGGAAGCAATCTCTTATTTCATTTTTTAATATCTAAGCAGCCAGAGTGCCAAGTATAATCTGTTAGATAAAAATGGTAACTCAAATTTCAAAGAGGGACTAGACTGCTATGCTAAATACCTTCTGAAACTTCACTACCACAGCCAGAAAGAACATAGAAAAAGTAAGTCTCTTGAAATATTTTCCTTGAGAAAGAAGAACACCACTGGAAAAAAAATAGTAAAATATTGCCATTTTAGAAATTCATATGGAATAGTATTTTGTAAAATTCAAGGGATTTTGGTTCATTTAAATGCTAATAAACTGCCCATTAGCTGCCTGCTGTGCTTACCTGCCCCATGGAAGGAGCTGTGTCCAACATTGTGAGAAACCAGTTCCCAGTTAAAGGAGGGTTGAAATTTTACATTTCTCTCTAGTTTTTGAAGCTTTCTCTATGTAATATTGAAGAAATTGAACGTATTAAAAAAAAGAAAAACCCAAACTTTGAAATGAGTAGATTACAACTATAGAGAGCAGATAAAGGTGAGCCAATCTCAGAACTATAAAAATTCTGCCTGTATGGAACAAATTTTATTTTATTTTATTTTATTTTGTATTATTTTTGCTCCTATTTATCTTAACTTTGGTTTGTTATATTTTTTAAAATGGTCTTTTCACTTTGGATCCATATTATTGTCTGTATCATCTTGTCTTTTTGGTTGATTCCCATGGCACCAAATTTTTACATTTACTATTAAGGGCTGTATAGTCTAAATACTTTGAAATTCTAATAGTACCCTTTTAAGATTTATTGTAAGAATAAGTGCTTTTTATTGATAAAGACCATTTGTTTTATTCCCATTTTCCTAAGAAATTACTATTCACATGTGATCTTAGATACTAAAGTGAAAAAATACCAAGTTGCCTCAGACTGTACTTGAAATATGTACATAGAGACTAGTTCAGTTTCCCTAAAGAAGTATTTAAGTCACTGTAGAAATAAGTTCTATTAGCAAATTCTGTGCTGAAAGAAGACGACGCGGCATGTGAGCATAGCATGACTGTTGTCCTGGCCAAGGGCAGAAGCACCTGCCTCACCTCCATCAGCAGAGTGCTACACTGTATTCATTCGGGGTCATTGTAATTTGGCATGGACAAATCCCTCCCTTTTGAAATTGCTAATATGGTAGTTATTTGATCTTCATACCTTCAGTGGTCCAGTGACCACTTATTTTGTAACCTTGGGAATAAAGTAGAATAAAAGTATCTGCGGCTGCTGGTAACCTGCATCATGTCAAACTCTAAAATTCTAAGAAGCCAGCCACCACAGATGCCGTAGAAAGTGCCTCCCTTGTTGACACTCTGGCAGGTTGAGTCAGTTTGAATAAGGAGCTCAGAGGAAGGGATGAACCACCCAGATGTTTCCCCTCCATCATCTTTTATGAGAGAGGAATAGAAGCAGGGAAAGAAACAAAATTGCCATCTTCTCTTTTCTTGCCAACTATCTCTGACTTCTCCAGTTATCAGTCGTTTTAATATAGTAATATTACTTATTTCTCAATGAAAAAAATGAGCCCATTTGAGTACTTGACACTTGAATATCAAATGAATTTTAAAGATACCTTATTTGTTGGTAGCAAAAGCTAAATGTTTTTTCATCAATCCATTTATAAATTAGAGATATGTTTAGTAGCTTGAGAAAAAGATAAGTAAAAATCACTAGAACTTCACAAAGATATTAAAATATTCTCAACAGGGAGAAAATAAGGTAGGAACAATCATCTTAGATTGAGTAAATATCTCTTCTTTTCTGAACTTTTAACTAGATGTAAAGAAATTTTCCCTTTAAGAAATGCAATGGTAGAAATAGGGTATATAATGGAAGACCTAAAGAACATAGTAGATTTTATACTTTCCTAGTCTCTAGAATGCATGTCATTAACAATATAAGAATAAATTAATTGCAGCATAGCCACAGACAAAATAAAAGAGAAGCTATGAAGAATGTTAATAGTATATTTTTGTGCATGAATATATAGATAAACTTACAAATATTAATATGCTGTTAGAATCTCAAATTCTGTTTGGCATCTGCCATTAATGAAACCATATTTCTTTATGGATCTGTATCTAATTATTACTTTTCCTGCTTGTCTCTTAAAACCAAAAACTACTTCCAAATTTTTTTTAAAGATTTATGTATTTATTCATACAGAACTGGGGTACAGGCCAGAGATGCGGAGGGTGAGAGTATTCACCAGAGACAGAGTGAGGAGCAGAACAGGCAGATCAAAGAAGTACACTGCTGAGGGGAGCAGCGGGCAGGTCAAGGGAGGTCTGCCTCGCTATGTGGTCACCTCCGGGGCAGGCGGGGATCGAACTCATGCGGAAGTTGCTTAAGCTTCTTAGTGCAGTGCTTTAACCCACTGCACCATCAGGGAGGGCCTACTTCCAAATTTTGAGGATGTAAAAATAATGGTATATTATTATACTGAATGCTTCTAAGATACACAAAATAATAATAATAACTTCAGAGTAAACATTTATAACTACTGGTTTGAATTGGTCTCCTCAGTTCAGAAACCAGTTCATTCAGGAGGAGAAATTAATCAAATGATATGTTTTTTTAATTTGCCCTTTCTATGAAAAACCTTCAACTAAATTGTTTTCAAAACATTCTAGATTTTATATTATGTAATTCCAAATACCAACTTAGAATTTTGTTTATTTGTGGGTATTAACTAGTTCATTGCGACAAGGAAATAGTCACTTCAGTACTTGAAATGAATTTGAAAAAGTAAACAAAGTTCCTATTCTAAATTATAAGCTAAATGGGTTACAAATGAACCCGTATACTTTGGTAGAAAAATGCAAGGAACACACTCCATTTGCCTCTGCTGGAAACATCTAAGTGAATCCCTCATATCTTTCCCGAAGACTCCCACCTTTGCACTGCGAAGCTCATGTCAGGTGGATATTTTTGAAATGAAATGTAAATACCCTTCTCACCTGCAGTGTGGTTTTACATGGATGAGAAGACACCACTTTTGTTCGTAATGTGGGAAAAATTTATACTAAAATAAAAAATAACTTTGACTGTGTATTTTGGTTTCAGACCAACATTATAGGTTTGAAAGAGAGTTTTTGAGATAAGGTGGTTGAAGATCACATGCGGGCCAATGCCAGTGCCTTTCTTTGACTCACCCTTCCAGTTCTTCTTCCGCTGCACAGCTTCACTGGCTGACCACTGTCCCTTTCCTTTCTGTTTGGGTATAACATTTCTAAGCAATTGTAATGGATGTATTAGAAATTTTTGACAGGAAGAATGTATATAGAAGTAAAAAAAATGCTATAGGAAGGGAAAATCTAATAAAATAACCCATTTTTCTCTATACAGAATGAAACTAACATCTATAATCTAGTTACAGGACCTAACACTACCGTTCCCAGATTTTGTACTAAGGTGACAAGATACTGTGATAAATTTCAGAATAGCCTGTGTGCATGTTTAAAAACTGACTATAATATGCTTTAAATGAAACTTTTAAATTTTTTAAATTTCAAGGAAAACTACAGCGAGATCTCTCAGATACCACATAAACTAGCTTAGTTATTTGGACCTTCCTACTTATTAAAATGAAGCAAGTGGACATTATTACTTTGGTTCTTAGGAGGTGCCATGAAAATTATTGAACCACTAATTGTACTTGAATCCACTAAACTTTTAGTATAGTCTAGTGTATGTAATAATTTTAGAAATTAGTGTGACTTTAATGTGCTTGGGAATTATCATTTGATAATATGCCGATCCACAGACTATTATGATAAAATAACAATGCTGTGTGCAATATAATATAACATTGATAATCAATTGGCTCATCTGTCTATACCAATTGTCTCCTTTGTTTTTATGACCTTGGGCATTTCAGATTTTTAAATTATCCATCTAATTCTTACAGAGAGGAATTTAAATGATAGGCTTCTGAAGTACCAAAGCAATTTTTTATAACAATAAATTTTACAAAGTTTTATAACTAGGTCAGGTTCTCCCAAAGACAATAGTTTATGAAACCCCAAGAGAGGTTAAGAGGACAACTAAAAATTAGTAGTTACTTTGTTTATCTTTGTGCACGTTCTGATCATCAGTTTCTGCATACATAAAATGATGGTAGTAGCACTCTTTCTACTGATTGGTTACAGAGATTAAAAAGTATCCCAGATGATACAGTGCCTAGCACTGTTTCTGGCTGTGTTAGATTTTCTGCTAAAGATAAATACTCATATAATACCAGCAAAAGAAACCCACAAATTAATTTTATTTTATATCCTACTCAGTTCGTATTATTTGTACACACCTAAATGAGGATTCTCCTGAGTGAAGAAAATCAAACTGTTCAGAGAAAAGAATACAGTGCTGATAGAAATATTTATCTTACGAAAATACAACTTTAACTGTTTTCATTATATTCATCAAGTTTTAAACAATTCCAATTATCATTTTCCATTAACAGAGCTCATCTTGGGAAAGATCATGTGATTTTAAAGAATATATTTAGTCACTGTTTTGGCTGTATGAAACTAGAATTACATTCACATACTCATTTTGCCTTTTAACACATTGATTAATTTTTCAGAAATGTGCTAAATAAAATAGCCATATAAAGTTACGGATTGAGATATTTAATTGCCTTATGAGATTAGCTTAAATAAATAGAAGTCGATGAGCCAAGCTTAATAAACTTAAAATATGCTGTATTTACTCTTCATCAGTTTTCTGAACAGTATTTCCGCTTCCAATAAAAAAGGAAACTCTGTTAATTAGTTCCTCATACACCACAATAAAATTAATGTTTAAGAGTTAAATACCATAAACTTCCTCAGGCATATTTGCTGATGTGTTCCTGTTTTTAGTTAATGTCACATGTTTCATTGTGTAATGGGAGTGTCATGTGGGTCCCATTATATCTCTCTTGTGCAGTGAGTCCATGTGTCTGGCATTTTAGGAGACTGCATGCTAATTTCTGATTTAACTGTGTCAGCTGACGTACAGGTCATTGACAATCAGAGCTGAAACAATCACCAAATCACAAGCTAAAAAAACCATTGCTATGGTATGCTTTTATCAAACTGACAAAATAAGTAACATGTGTTGCCAAAATCATATATACTATATAGGTCCTTTGTCAATAAGCAGAAAGGAGATGTAATCATATCATCAGACTTCTGTGTTTGTATGTGTTTGAATTATTGTGACCAGCTCTTCCCCTCACCCTCCCCTGGAGTTTTACAAACCATTGCCTTTGGGAGAACTTGACTTAGTTATAAAACTTTGTAAATATTTATTGTTATAAAAAATTGCTTTGGTATCTCAGAAGCCTATCATTTAAATTCCTCTCTGAAAGAATTAGATGGATAGTTTAAAAATCTGAAATGATTAAAAACTAGAGAAAACTGAGTATGAAAATGTCAATAACAGTCCATAATTATCTGGTGACAGCCACCCTCCAGTTCTCATGGGAAAAATGATTCTGAGTCAATACAACATGTTTCTTGGTTTAAAATGGAATTTATAAGATTCATCACCGAGAGAAGAGGTGCATAAGTCTTTATTGTGACAAAGTGTCACAGTATAAAAAATAAGTTATATCGTGCCCTATTGTTTAGAAAACAACACAGACAAATAATTGTAAGCATCATAGCCCTGTGAAGGATCACTGGTTGCTACTAATCAATAATTGATCAAACTCCCCCTCTACCCTGCAAAAGCCCTTTCTTTAATACATTTCTCAGATTTCATTAGACTATAACTAAATCTTTTAATTCATCTTGTTTGCTTTTAACAGTAAAGACTATGAGGATGTTTTTAATTTAAATAAAGGCTCATTCAGTTCATTATTCTCTTTTTAACATGGTTCTTATGTTTGAGAGTATAGATGTAACAACAGTCATTATAACATTTCATCTCAGAAGCCAGATCACACCACATAAGGTCATCAAACTGAAGCATGAGCCAAGATGTCCAATAATTATTTAATTTGATTAAATGTAACTATTAGCAGTACTGGACAACTCTTATTTTCCAGTAATACTTGAAACTTTATAAACCGGCTTAATCATCAGATCATCATAATGCTCCACACTTCCCCCTTAATAGTCTGAAGATCGCCCTTGCTAACCACATAAACCTGTTACAATGTAGAAGTATTAGTAAACAAACTAAATGTTCTCTGCCCAGACTCATACCTCTATCATCCCAATCCCCACTGGTAATGCAAAAATTTGATAAGATACTTTTCCAGAACTAAATATGAATATGTATTATATGCATCTATTTATAACCAGATAGACATATGTAATATATAGGATGTGAGCATATCTGTATAGTGTAATATGTATATTATTGTATAGTGTAATATGTATGTATTTAATGTACATGAGAGCAAATGTTAGTAAAAGATAATGTAATTACAAAAATGTATCACAGCTATCTTTATTCTTCCATACTTAAGTATGCATATTTCTCCATATTTGATTAGCATTCTCCACTAGTAAGCATTGAAGTGTGCCTACAATATTTAGATTTTTGTTTTTTTTAAGATTTATTTATTTATGCATATAAGAGCTGGGGTGTAGGCCAGAGGTATTCACCAGAAACAGAACTGGGAACAGAACAGGCAGACTGAGTGAAATACGCTGCTGAGGGGAGCAGCAGGCGAGTCAGGAGAGGTCTGCTCTGTCATGCCGGTCAACTCCCTGGCTGGGGATTGAGGATTGAACTCATGCTGCAGTGGCTATAAATAGCTTCATAGTGCTGTGCTTTAACTAATCTCTTGTGCTACCAGGGAGATCCTACTATATTTAGTTTTCAACAATGATTCAATAAACATTTCTATACAGACATAGCTGTATAGAATTCACCCAAGTGAATTCTTCCTGTAACCAGTTCTATGCAAAGGATGTGATAATTTAGTTTATTTGTAACTTTTAAATACTTTCATCAGAGAGAGTCCGTCTAAATTCTATTGCTCTCTGAATTAGTTCATAAAGAGCTTAAAACTTTCAAAATTGGTGTAATATTGGCTATGAATAAGAATTAATGAGACTTATAATATAAAATTATACTTTGGACTTAATGAATTGAACAAGAAAAAAAAAATAAACAAGAGTTCACATTACCTTGGCATTCTTAGTTTGAGATTATATTCTGTGCTTTCAGAAAAGTCATTTTATTCTTTTTGCCTTTAGCTTTTTTATATTTCAGGTAGCTACATAATGTCTTTTCTACTTCTTAAAGACATTTTGAAAATGAAATGGAATGACTGTGTGTATTTCTAAAGAACTTAAATCATTTCATAAGTATTTTTAGAGTGTAACTG
The DNA here is from genome assembly GCF_000260355.1 of Condylura cristata. Classification (NCBI taxonomy): domain Eukaryota; kingdom Metazoa; phylum Chordata; class Mammalia; order Eulipotyphla; family Talpidae; genus Condylura; species Condylura cristata. Next base: position 5,693,379 of record NW_004567137.1, read on the forward strand.
TATAATATAGCAATATCATGATTTATTCATCGTGTATACCTATTTTGAAGATCAAGAATGTGACATAATAGAAAGGATTTCCAGCGTTTATTTATTCTAGTCATTATGTGTCATTAAATATACTTGCATTATTTGTTTTTCATTTGTTTTAGGAAAATTTTCAACTTCCAGAAGTCTAAAATCTACCATTCTAGAGAAAGCTTTTGTAGGGAGTTACCCCAACTGTATATGCCATAGACTTAATGTCATAGCAGTTACAGACATTCCTGTTCTCAACCTGTAGATCATAGAGTTAGGATACACACAAGAGGGAGAATCGATGTCAAAAGTAATAAAGGATGTATGTCAACAGTGCTGATACACAGGAAAATGGGAAGGCTAAAGTTGTCAAAAAATCAGAACCCTCCCTAGAGGTGCAAAAGGTTAAAGTACAACACTATGAAGTGATCTGCAGCCACTGCAACATAAGTTCGAATCCAGGCCAGAGAGATGACCCACAAGGTGTGGCAGACTTCTCCTGACCTGCCCACTGCTCCCTTCACCTGTGTATTTCCTTCATTCCACCTGTTCTGCCCCCATTCTGTCTTGGTGAATTTTCGCAACCCCTGCATATCTGGCCTGCACCCCAGTTCTTGTATGCATAAATAAATAAATCTTTTTTTTTAATTTAAATACTGAGAAGTAGAAAATAAGAGAAAAATAGCATTAGATTTAGTCTTAAGTAAATTATATGAATATTCCTTTCCAAATCCCTACTTTACCTTCATCATTTTGTATATTTTTTCTCTGTACCATTCATTTCTTCATAAGAAACAGCGGCAAAATGTAGATATAGTAGTCCATTATAAATCTGGATGTAGACTTAGGTAAGTAATGATTTTCTTTGAGCACTTTAAATAAGCTACTATTCAATCACTTAAAGGATTCCCTAGTGATAATTCTGTAACACAGAAGGAAAAGGGACTCATTCGATTCATTGTTACCTTTTCAGGGATGCTCAGATTTCTTAGATGATTAATCCAGGAATATGCACTGATAGTAGAATTCATCCAGTTTTATGGACAAAAGAGATAAAACAAACAACACTACATCTTTTAATATGGAAATGTCTTCCCATTTTGAGAGCTGTTTATAAAGATTTATAAATTAACCTTTTTGCAAACCAGCCAACTAGGTAATTATTAAATAAATTATTTTCACTTGCAATGCTTCATTTAAAAAAAATTTTGTCTGTTTTAAAATATCTCTCACTGAAAAGTTAGCTTGTGACAAAGCAGATAAGAATTAAAAATTACCTCAGTATAGCTTTTTAAAAAATAACTATACAGTCACACAAGAGATAACTTTATTATTTACTCAAATAAAATTTACATGAAATACAACAAAACTTATAAGATACAAATAAATATTTCTCATTATGTTTTATATGTTAAAATCACTTACTACTGTAGCAAACTTTCTGCACTTAGAAGCCCCTTTTATTTACCATTGTTCTGAACATCTTAGATTCAACAAGATTTACAAAAAGTATTACACATTTAACTACCAGAACTGAAGGTAGAAGTGTGGCTGAGCATTTTGCTGTAAAATTCATGCTTGAATTTCAAAAAGTCTAAGCTGATTTGAAGCAACCATGATGATGAGGGATTTTTGCGTTTATCATTTGCTGGTATGTAGCATCTACTTTTCTACACTGTTTTCATCTTCCAGTGTTTTAATGACATCGTAACAGTGAGTTTTTGTTAATAAAAAATCATTTAAAATTCAAGAAATTCATATTATTTATTCTTAATAGCCAAGTGGATTTGAACATTTTGATATAAAAAATGTACAGAAGATAAATTATGGAATATTAGAAAAGTATTTGATGTATAAAAACGTATTATATAAGATTTTTTTTTATATTTTTATCAAGGAAACATGGGCTTACAACACTGTGTTTGATCTAGGGGTACAGATTCACTCCTCTTCAAATGTATGTTACCAAGCCACACCCACCAGCATCAAAGCACCCACAGTCCTTTACCCAAAGCCATGAAGCATCCTCCTTCTTTGTTATCTCACACACATCCCTTCACCCTAGTAACATCAATTCTTCAGTCATACGTCTAGGTTTAGTCTAGTCTGTTTCTTTTCCTTTCTTTTTTTTTTTTTTAATCTCTATGTTCTACAAATGAGTGAAATTATGCAGTGTTTGTCTTTCCTCATGTGACTTATTTCACTCGTCATGGTCCATTTCAGTTCCATCCAGGTTGTCATAAATGACAAGAGTTCATCTTTTTTGTTTTTTTTAATAGCGAGTAGTATTCTATTGTGTGTATATTACCACAACGTAATCACTACTTCTAGGTGTTAGTATCTCATATTCCCAAGTTTCAGAACTCTTTCCACCTCTACTTCCTACCCTTCCTTTACATCATTTGTAGCTGATCCAAAATACCATCATTGTTACAATTAAACCCTATGCAAAAGTTAAAATTTCCATATTTGGGTAGTTATTGGCTTAAAATTAATTTCTTCTTTTAAGCAATAAGTTTTGTTATGGTATGACCTGTCTACTACATTTGATATTTGTTAATTTCTTATTAAATAAATGGTTCCTTCACTTACTTGTCAGTAGTCACTTTAACAACCTTAAATTAACCTTAATTCTATGGTACTATAGAATTCAAGATGAATAAGACACAAACACTGCTTTTAGGATCTTTGTATTTAGTTGGGGAGAATGGGATGTAAACAGATATAAGATGATAGGGAAATGCTTAGAATTTTAACAAGTCAGAAGAAAGGGAATAAATTAAAACATAAGACTTAGGGAAGTGTATCAGGGACACTTTTTAGAATGGGGACTCTTTTAAGTTAAATCCTGAAGGATGAAGATCAACTAACAATTTAAGAAGCTTGGCAAATGGTGGGATATAAATGCATTTTAGACCAAAAAAAAAAAAGTAACCTAGAAATAGACTGGAAAGGAGAAATAGATTGGGGTATACCTGGCATGAGCTCTTTGGATTTAAAACTATGAGGGCAAGAAGTGACAAATTAGTTTGAGGAGCTAAGAGACTAATCTGAAATTATAGATCTTTCATGCCAGAAGAACTGGGAAACCAAGGAAGGGGTAAAACCTAAAGTTGAGATTGTAATAACAATTCACCCATTAACCATCCATTAACCCCAGAATACTTCTCTTGTTTGCTTGAACTTTTCAGTCTTAACGCACTATATAACCAATATATACATAACCAAGCATTAAGTAAAGTCAGAGTGCTAACTGTGTGTCTGTCTAGTGCCACTGGAACCTGAATAGAGAATTTCTTTAGCAGGGGATCGAAGTCTGGGAGACTGATTGGAAAGGTCTTGTGAGAAAGGAAAGCCTGGGAGTTAAAAATCAAACAAACAAACAAACAAACAAACAAACGTTTGATTGATTGGTCATGCAGGATAGAGAGAGAAAGAAATCAAGAATATTTGCATTTTTATAGCCTATGTGACTAGTTATCATTAAATAAGGTAGGAATACCAGAAATGGGAGTAGCTTTTGTAGGAAAGATAATGAATTATGTTTTGCATATGTAAAGAATAAGCTTCTGGATCAATTAGTGGGGATTGTCAAAAAAACAGTGGAGAAAGTCTAGGGTAGAATTACAGATGTGTAATGTATGGTTAATAAATGGTAGTTGGACCTGAGATTCGATAAAATCACTCAGGTAATGTGAATAGAATAAGAGAAGTCAAGCAGCAAGTATTGACCCCAAGGAGTATCAGTATTTAAGGAATGAGTGAAGAATGATAGAACAGCCCTTTACAAAATAGTGTGAGCAATCTATGAGAGCAACAGCAGCATGATATAAGTCAAGAGAATTAGTGTTTTTAGAGGAGGGAGAGATTAATAGTATCAACTGCTGCTCAACAATGTTCATTAAAATTTGGCAATTTGGAGATCATGAGTACATTTATAAAACATTTCCAGAAGAATTTGTGAATTGTGAACTACAATATAAGAAGACTTAAGTCACTGAAGCCTAGTTATTCTTAGCAAGATAGTAGAGAAAAAAGGAAATAAATTGTCCCTTACTAGACACGAAAGCACTTTAGAGTCTAGATATTTGGCTGTGTTTTAGGATAGGAGGTAATTGTTCCTACATTTACGAGTGATATATATACAAATACTGTCCTTTATATTTAAATGAATATATCTGTTTTGAAAATTGAAGTGTATATTTGCATAATGCTCTAAAAATATTCTGACATTCTGTAAACCTTAATGCTTTCCTTACTAAAACATTAATGACTAGTGAACCTATACCCCTAAAATGTATGTAGTATTGTAAAGCTATGTTACCACAATAGACATAATTTTAAAATAAAAAATAAAAATAAAATATTTATGACTACAGTGTTTACTAAATGTGAGGTCCTGGACATTTTTTGAAAGGGGGTGGAAAGGGCTGCAGAATAAAGCATAATATCAATGCTGCTGAATTGTTGTGAAGATGCAGTGAGATTTTATACATGTACACATATATACATACATTCCCACATTTTTATGTATATATGTAAAATATTTAACACAGTACTAAAAATCAAAACATGTTAGTTGTCTAATTTCAGATAAGTGGGTGAAATAATTAATTATCCAAGCAGGATTTTAGAACAGTTGAATAGCTATTTGTATAAAAAACAAACAAAAAAGATGTATTTTTAAAAAATACCACTCACTTTTTCTTTGTCGAGGTAACAGTGGTTTACAACACTGATATGACATAGGAGAGCAGGTTCGTACTGCCTCGGATATGTTACATACCCTCCCCACAGCATCAAAATATGAACCCCTTCCCTCTTAGTATCTCCACACCCTCTTAGTATCATCAATTCTGCAGTCATGGTTCCATTTCTAGTCTAGTTTTATTAGTTTCTTTGTTTTTCTTTTCTGTTTTCCACATGAGTAAAGTCATTTGGTACTCTTCTTTCTACTTCTTACTTATTTCACTTAGCATAATCCCTTTTCTTTCCATATACCTTATTACAAATGTCCTGAGTTCATCCTTTTATTTTTATTTTAATAGCTGGATATTATGATGTTAAGTATACATACACACATAGATATTTGTGTGTGTGTGTGTGTGTGTGTGTGTGTGTCTTAATTCACTATGATGGGAATTTAGGTTGTTTTTTATAATTTGACTATTATAAATGGTGGTGCAATGAACATTAGAAATGCCTATATCCCTTCAAAATAGTGATTTTGTATTCTTTGGGTTGATACCTAAGAGTGGTATTGCTGTATCATATGGTAGAGCTATTTTTAATATTTTGAGAAACCTCTAGCATATTTTTCATAGGGGCTGGACCAGTCTTAACATTACTACCAATACTTATATGAGGTTTTGCTTTCTCCATACCGTTGCCAACAAATATGATACCTCGCCCCCCCCACAAATCATGTAATAAAATGTACTCAAAATCTATGATATTTTTCCCCTTCATCTCTTCCCATCAAATCTGCCATTAAGTTTGTCTCCCCAATTCTCCCTTCTTTCTTTTCAATGACTCAGTAAAGCCATTATCACTTCTCACTTGACTTACTGCAGTGATTTTTAGTGTCCTTTTGTCTCTAATCTTTCACTCCTCAGCTGATTCTATACTTTTCTGCAAAATTGGTTTATCAAAAAAAAAAACCTGATTATGTCACTTTTCTGCTTAAAATCTTGAAGTGGGCCCTCCCTGGTGGTGCAGCAGGTTAGGATGCAGCACTGAAAGCGAGCAGCAGCCGTGAGAATTAGATCCCCGGTCCAGGAGGTGATCCACATGGTGTGGCAGACCTCTCCTGACCCACCTGCTGATCCCCTCAGCAGTGTACTTCATGGATCTGCCTTTTCTACTCCTCACTCTGTCTCTGGTGAATCCTCTCACTGCCCTTGCACCTCTGGCTTGTACCCCAGTTCTGTATGCATAAATAAATAAATCTTTAAAAAAAAATTCTTGAAATGACTTCGTTAGCACTGCCTTCAGATTAAAGCACAAGACTCTGCAAGGTAGTGTTCTCCCTTCTGCTTTAGCTACATAGCTGAGATTATCTTTCTGCATCACTTACACTGGGAGGATTAAAATATCCCTGAAAGAGAGGGCTTACTACCAGATCATGGTTATTGTTAACTCCGTGAATAGCAAGGGGCTCCTTCCGAGCATCTGTTTGTCCTTCAGATAAAAGAAAGCAGCATGATATGAAAGAAAGTAACTTCTTTCAAAATTTCAATTTATGGTTACCTTAACATAAAATCTAATATTATTGATTTCCATTGGTTTACAATACTGAACAGTTTTCAAGTGATCAGTGTCTATTCCTCACTGCACCCACCATAGTTTTTAGTGCCTTTTACACTATCAGAGAGAGTCCTACTACACCTTGAATTCTCACCCCCAACCCCATTTTCGCTGGTATTTTATCAGAGCATAAGAATTGTTTCCTTGTGTTTTTCTAGTTTGTTTTCTTTGGTTATTTATATTCCACATGAGTGAAATCATCCAGCATTTGTCTTTCTATTTCTGATTTATTTAGTATAATCATATCAGGTTCTATCCATATTGTCACAGAAGACATGGTTTCATCATTTTTTTAATTTTATAATAGTTTATTTTTACCTATTTTTGTGCATTTTTCCATCTCAGTTGCAATCTCCTTGGGGGTTTCATCATTTTTTTTAAAGCTGACTTGTATTCGAGTGTGTCTGTGTGCATAAACATACACATGCACACTCCCCATAGCTGCTTTCTCATCACCCATCTATACTCAGTTGGTTCCATAGCTTAGCTATTGTGAATTACACTGTGATGCATACAGGGATGTATATAATTTTTAAATACTAATGTTTTGGTATTACTTGGGCAATATCTAGTAGTAATTTTTGCATGGCATCCTTTTTATATTCATTTTGTCAAAGAGGCCCACAGAAGTCTTCTACCTGGAAGTTAAGAGTGGTAAGAGCAGTGGTTTCAAGTACCAGTCTGAGTTCATGCAAAGAGCAGTCCTGAACATTGAAGGTTTCACTGGGACTGTCTGGCAATTAGAAAACATGGAAAACACATGACAAATGGCCTTGATGATAATGTGAGATTAGTCATTTCTTTTTAAGATTTATTTATTTATGCATACAGAACTGGGGTATAGGCCAGAGGTGCAGGGGTGGTGAGAGGATTCACCTGAGACAGAGTGAGGAGCAGAACAGTCTGACTGACGAAGTACACTGCTGAGAGGAGCAGCAGATGGGTCAGGAGAGGTCTGTTGCACCATGTGAAACACCTCAGGGATGGGTATTGAACTCATGGTGAAGTAGCTTTAGCTTTTTGGTGCTGTGCTTTAGCCCACTGCGCCACCAGGGAGGGCCGGGATTAGTCATTTTTAAGAGACATTTTGAAAAATAATCTTCCTTTTATTTCCAAGCTGTGGAAATAAAACTAAGTACTTTTCTTGAGGTTTCCAGAAACCCATCTACTCTCTTCTGTTTTGCTCATCTTTTCACTAGATTGCTTCACATTTCTAACACCATCATTTGGCAGGGATTGTGTGTGATCTGAGTTTAAGATTTAAGAATTTTATTTCCCTGTGCCTAAACAAGAGAATCAGGTGGAAAAGCACAATAAGACCAAGCAAGCAAACAAATCCACAAAAGGAATGAGTCTCCTTGCTTCAGTAAAAGTGGTACTATGAAAATTTCCAAAACCTTTATAATAGTTCAGTGAATGAGAGAGCCTGGATAAGAAGATACATGGTTTTGACACTCGTCAGACTAAATAAGCTTCTTGGAAAATATTATTTTCATTCCTCTGTATTATATAGCATAGAATTGAAGCCTTCCTAGTATCACTGGGGCTAATTATCCAAGGAGGTATAATAATAATTAACATTAACATAATATTCTTCCCGAGGGGTTATCAGCTTATTTAATAGTAGCTACATTGCTTGTATCAATAGGTATAATAAACTGGGCTGTATCCTGAAAACAATTAACAAATATGCCTCAGAATACTTCTTAAAAATTGTAGTTTTGAACTAGAATTTTCCATACTTGGATTTGAAACAAGCAATTTAATACTCGAAAGTCATTGGGAAAAACTGTTCAAGTAGTTAATAACTAGGAAAGAGTGAAAAACTACGTTTAACTAGTTGAAAGTCAGTTTGGATAACTTACACATGGTTGAACTTTAAGAAGTCAGAATTTTCCATTATCTAATCCTTGCTAAGTACCTCATGAGGTATTTACAAAATAAATCTGTTGTAATATATTTTTTAGTACAGTTAATTGAGGAATGGCACAAATAGATGACGGTATTTGCTTCAATAAGAGGTATTTTCCCCCACCAGTTTCTGACTTTCCACTTTGGCATTAAGAACGCTCTGGACCTTGTTTGCTAAGTCTTAGTTTCTGTTTCCTCTTTAAGACATTGACCCATGCATGCACATACTTTGAATTATCTTAAAAGTTTAATGTTTTGGTTTTTGGTTTTTCTATTTGCTTATTAGTTAGTTAGGGCAAATTTCAAGCTAGCTTGCATATTCCAGGTCTGAAAAACTGGTAAGAATTTAGACATACTTTAAGTTATATGTTTTTGTTGTTGGATAGATATAGTTGCAATAACTCTGTGCCTAAAATCCAAACATTTGAGTGCCTAAAATCCAAACATTTTGCAATTAATTGATACCGTGTTTATCATTATATATTTATAGCATAGAAATTGTGTATGATTAGTTATGTAATTAGTTATGTAATGATAATGGTATTCATGTCCACTCCTGCTGCACTGATATGTAGCAAATACATAACAGTTTGCTGGGGCTGCCTTAACAAAACACCACCGACTAAGTAGATTTAAGAATAGAAATCTATTTTCTGACAGTTCTAGAGACTAGTTATCCAAGAGCTCAGAATCAGCAGGGTGAATTTTGTTCTGAGACCTCTGGTATTGACTTGTATGGCTATCTCTCTCTCTATCTCCACTGTATTACCTGTCTCCTAGTGTCCTTTTACAGGGACACCAGCCATACTGGATAGATCCACCCATGTGGCCGTATTTTCTCTTTAATGATCATTATAGGCTTGGTCTTTGAACATAGTCACATGCTTACTTACTAAGGTTAAGTAATTCAACATTTCAATTAGGAGGTGGGGTTTAATTCAGTCTATAACATATATTAAGTTATTTAGTTTGTATAAGTGTAATGTCTTTAGCTAAAAGAACAGTAACTTCCTTTCCTTTATAGTCCATTCACAAATTAAGGAGAAAAGATTCTAATGTATGGATTTTATTTTATTAACCAAAATTTTATTGACTTACCACTAGTTTACACTACTGTGTAAGTTTTGCAAGTACAGCTCCCACTTTGAAAGTCTATATGCCTCACTGCACCTATCACCAGAGTTCTAGTGCCACCAAATAGACTGTGCCCTGTTGTCCACCTTCCCTTGTCTCTCTGACTACCACCATATTTCTCCAAGCCCAAGAATTATTTTTGTTGTATTTTTGTTAATTGCTTCATTAGTTATCTATATCTCATACATGAAAGAAACCATCAGGTAAATGTCTTTCATTTTCTGACTTATTTTGCTTAGCATGATCACCCAACGTCCATCCAAGGTGTCACCAAAGAGAGTATCTCATCATTTCATACATAGTTGAGGGCATTCCTAATATGTACTGTTTTAAAACTGCTACAGACTAATCTAGACTTTAATTATCTAGACTAAAGGTAACCAACAAATTTTAAATGTGCATATATATTAAATTTCTTACTAACAATTGGATGCTAGTAATTTAAAGTGCCCCAAACACCTAAATGGATATTAGCTATCAATTCAAACTTGTGATTAAGTTTCTGTCACAAAGTCAGACATCTGGGGACATCATTAAGACCTCCTACTACTTTCACCCCCCCTCCCCGATTCTGCTTGTTGAAACTTCACTTGATAGGCATCACCTTTTTTATCCAAGTATCATCATGTCTAGAATATGAAGTGTCCTAACTCCCTGCCTTCAGTCTCTTTTTTCTCCACTTTATTCTGTCACCTATTTATAAAAGTGGTTTTCTCTTCACCTTTGAGCATGCATTTCACTACACCTAAAACACCTCTGCATCCTACACCTGCAGATCTTCAAAGGTGGGTTCACTCTTATTTCCACCTTTACTGTTTTCTAAAGCTCGAAGTCTGGAATTGGTTCTCCCTGACTCCTCTAGCACTCACTGCTGATCAGTACTGCTCAGATAAGCCCTTACCTAGAAAAAGTGGACCATGTGTAGTAGATAAGAGAACAGGTTTGTCTAGCTTTGGATTTTTGTCTTCCCACCATCCCAGCAGAGTTCTGGGCACATGGTAGATATTACAAGTGCTTATTAACAGATTAATTTACAACAGAGAAATTAATTTATGTAAGTCAAATTACTGCTGAAAATCACGTCTGTACTTATGTAGTATTTAATTTCAAGATTATCTTCTTTAAACAAGGAACACTCATGAATTGTATAGTTTTAAAGATTTGCCAGTTCTGTTGATCATACTATGTAATATTTGTTATTTTAGCTAGTGCGCTTAAATGCCAATTCAGTTTTTAAAGATCTAAGTGTGTTTAGTTATCTTAAAAGTTTAATGTTTTAGGTTTTGGTTTTTCTATTTGCTTAGTTAGTTAGGGCAAATTTCAAACTAGCTTGCATAGTTAATTCGTTAACTATCATCAGCTAGTGTGTTCTCGATGAAATATTAAAAACACCAGGTGATTAAGTTGTCTTATCATGTGACATTGTCTTCTCTTCCGTACAATCAGTTTCTGCCCTTATACCTGACCTTTCTCATTGGTATACAAACTTGAGAAAAATTTTACAAGTATATTTGTTTTTAATAAAATTTACTTGAAAATGCATGCCCCATTAACTTTTGCAAAATACCTTGGTATAATTGCCTGTTGCCAGCACTTCTCAAATATATTTGAATCATCTGGGAACCTAGTCAAAGTTTGAATTCTAACTCAGAAGGTACATGCTTGTGACTGTAACAAATTGTTCCAAAACTTAGTGTCTTAAAGCAACAAGTACTTATTTGGACACATACCTCTCTCTCAGGATCTTTTACATAGGTGCAGTCAAGGTGTAGGCTTAGGCTTGATTTGCAGAGTTTCTAGCAGACCTCATTGGTGCTGCTAGTGGAAGACATCATTTCTTTGCTTTGTGGTCTTCTCACAGGGCAGCTCACACCATAGTGGATACTCTAACGAGAGATGGGAGAGGGTAGGGTAAGCCAAATAGAAGTAGTCTTTATTTTATAACCTAATCTCAAAAATAGTGCTTCATCACGATTACCTTTTGTTCAAAGAGAAGGAATTAATTACACAAAGTCACCAATAGCAAGAAGCAGGGTTCCATCACAGAAGCTGCCTGCCATAAATTTGGGGTGGGGTCTAAAACTGTGCTTTTCTGAGAATCTTCTAGGTGATGCCAATGCTGTTCTTCAAGAACTTAACTTTGAAAAGCAGACTGTAACCTTCCTGCCTCAGGATCTACTTTCAATCATCTCAATCATATTCTTGAGCATACCCGTGACAGGCTGGTTTTCTCACCCTCCACGTCCCTAAGGTTGCCCTTGTAGAAGTCACTGGCATCACTGAATCCAGCATTTGAAGAAACAGATGGCTCTTTTAAAATATATCTCTTTGCATGACTTGTGGAAAACTTTCTCCTCAGTTTTTTTGCTCAGTTATTGCTTATCTCCCTGACTATGAAGATTAGTATATCCTAAATGACAGTCCTCAGAACTCTTACCATTTTTGTTTAATATACAGTTAATGGTCCTAAATGGTTTCATGAAGACTTAAACCTTTTAATTACAGATATAGGCTGACCAGTGTCAAGGTTATGTCTCCTGTGTTGATTTCTCCCTTAAAATCCTACATGTTTAAAATCCTACATGTTCTCAGTGAACACCTGTTTTGGGGTTTCTAATAATTTTACACTAAAAATGTCCCAAACAGAACTCTTTGTTTGTGCCTGCCTCCTCTCCTCCATACCAGGCACAACACAGAAACCGTTCTTCTCATCCACCTTCACAAACCCAATAAATGGTACCATTCTCCGATCATATGTTCCAGTTATTCAGTTTTCCAGTTCTTAAATGTCACTTGAATCACCCCATGGTCCTCTATCCCAATGTCACCAATCCTAGGCCAAACCTTTATTCACATTCATTATATATGTTCTATCCTTTTACTGTAGGTTATAGCTTTCAGCCTCTAGCCCAGGTTTTCTATTCCATATTCATTGTTCCATTTAGCATACAGTTACAGTGTACAATTTAGATTCTTTTTAAAAAGATTAACTTAGTATGCATATAAGAACTGGGATGTAGGCCAGAGCTGGAGGAGGGTGAGAGGCTTCACCAGATACAGACTAGGGAGCAGAACAGGCACTGCTGAGGGAAGCAGTGGGTGGGTCAGGAGAGGTCTGCTGTACCATGTGGGTCACCTCTCTGGCCAAGGATTGATCTCATGCTACATTGGCTTCAGATAGCTCAATAGTGCTGCACTTCAACCCCTTGCACCACCAGGGAGAGCCCCAAACTTTGGAATCTTTACTACTGTTTCTGGCCTCATTCCCTCATCAACCATACTTACCTGTTGCCCTACCCATATGCTGAACTTCAGCAAGGTAGACTCTTGGCTATGACAAGAAATACTCCCATGTGACTGAGTCTTCATGGTAATTATTTCCCTTCCTAGAATGTGTCCTTATCTCCTTTGCCTTCTAGCTCACACTTAGTTCCACTTTTAAGTTACATATGACTTTTCCTTGGAGGCTGTCTTTTGACCTCTTAGACCAGGTTTGGAATACCCACAGTGTAATCCAGTCATTATAATTTATCCTCATCATCAAATCATCTGTAAGATGTAGGAAGGTCAAATCACAGAAGTAAATTCAGGTATAGTGAGTCCTCACTTCATCTTGTCAACAGATTCTTGAAATTGCAGCTTTAAGCAATGTAACATGTAACTAATCCAAGTGCACAAATCATGTTATTTCTTCAGGATTGTTTTTTTTTTTTTTGATGTTATCCAGGGCCTCTTCTATATTTTGAATCTTGAAAAATATAATTTAGAGGGATCTCTGCAAGAGTGAAAATATGAAAATGATGTATTCATGAATTTCCTATGTATGCATTTAAGTGCAAAAGAGAATATTCATTTATAAAAATTAAGAAAGCTGGCAAATATGAAAACATAGCCTCCTGCTGTATTGCTAGGGCATTTCCCAGAACCCCCAAAGCTTTAAACCTCATTAAATCGCCAGTAAATGTGCTTCTGTATATTATTCTTCTTTAATTAAGACTCTATTTTTTGTGTCAAAAGGAATGCATAACACAGAGGAGGTGCTTAGTATTTTTGAATGAACATATTAACTGGGGTATTTTCAGTTATGCTTGATATTGAACTAGTTAAAAATCAGATTTTTAAAAAAAAAGTTTTACATATTAGAAAATTGTTCTTATAGTGGTTTCCAATTACCTTGTGGTTCATGTTTTAGACGAGTAATAATATACATACCTGTTGTAGCATATCATTGAGATCCATGCAAAAAGTCTGCTAAGCTTCTTATTAAGTTGACAAGTACATGTACTTGTATCACAAACATTATGATCCATATGTATATATATATGAATATATGTTTGTGTTTGTAACTGGATCATATTATTATAATTTTAAGATTAATTTTGAATTACTATGATTTTTTTTTAGTCTCACAGTCAAAAATCCTTTGGAAATAAACCAATTATCTTCTGTCTATATATTTAAAAAATGTCTTGAACTGCATATAGGTTTCAGTCATGCCTCAGTATAAATCAGCACATGTATAGCTACATTGAGTTCACCACTAAAAGTCCAATTTCATCCTTTAGTATACAATGGATCCCTTTTATTCAATCATCCTTTATTTTTCATAGGCATTTGTTTCTGGAACAATAAAGATACCAATAATTATATAACTTCAAAATGCATAGTGTTTACCATAAATTTGGTTACTGAAGACAGTAGCATAGCATTCAAAAAATAACCTACGTGGCATACATCTTTACAGTTTCATTTGTTAAAGCAGAGTTCAGTTTAGTTAAGTTCCTTTTATACCAACATTCTAAATTTGCTGAGGAGTCAGTGTGCGCATATCAAGATAGTGAGGTGTGTGTGTATGTGTGTGTGTTGTAAAGTGCAGCTCTCTGATCAATGCGTACTTTTTTCCTCCCATTTTCCTAAATACATCATGAAAAAAGGATGAGGTTTCCGCCTTAATTGCTTGTGCCTTTTATTCACATTCCTCTCTCAGCCAGGATTGTGAAAAGAGTGCTAGTAAAAGGCTGTACAATAGAGCTTTTCATTAGGCCCCAGCAAGACACACAAAAGAAGGCTTTTGGAAGGAGTGAACACATGAGTTTAATTTGCAGGTGGAGAGTAGATAAAAGGTGCTGACGCCTCTATTATTCTCTCACTTAGGTGACCCTTACCCTGTTCAGCTGATCCCAACTACCATGGCAGCTGCTGCCGCAGCAACACCAGGCTTAGGCCCTCTCCAACTGCAGGTAAGTCGTGGAACAATAGGGGAGAGGCAAAGGTTAAGCAAACATTGAAAACAGCCATTATCTTGTTAGAACAAAATAAAAGAGGCTAGTGATATTCGTCTCACACATTTTTGTTTTTGAATTTATTTGTATTGTTTCTCTACCAAACGTTGAGATGTTAATACTTTTAAATCCATAGCCCTGCATTCCAGTCCAAAGATAGTTCCTTGTACTTGTTTCATTGTTGGGTATGATGTAACAAAATGAGCTGTAGCTTTTTGTTGACTGCTGTGTGCCCGAAGCTCATCACAGAATGGTCTTCATTGAGATGAAAAGAATGCCAATAACAACTAGAAAAGACTTTCAAAAAGATACTTGGGGATCAGAGTAACTGAACCAAAACTACATTTGAAATCCTTGTGGGTTCCCAGTACCTTGAAGCATTTGTTGGTCTTTTCACTGTCCTGCAAATACCTTGCTCTGTTGGGGTAGGCCAAGTGAGTGGTGCCCACATGAGCACAACTCTCCAGAATCTCAAGGAAGATCTCTTCAGCCCTGCAGAGTACATACTCCCACCTATCCAAGAAGGTGAGAACTCTAACTGATGTCCAAGTGGTTGTAAAAATGTTGTCTCTGAGTTGAAAGGAGAATCTATAAAATTACATTAGAGGTGTCTTCCATTAACTTTTTGATTCTCCAAGTCAGTGTCCTCTACAATCTTCCCTAGTGTCTGTTATTATTAACTTTGCAGTTTTGCAGCTGATCAAATGGGAATATCAGATCCCATTCCTCCAGAGGGATTAATAGAATTAATCTTCCCTTTTTAGAGCTTTTTTCTTTTTAATTTTTCTTAGCCTGAAAGACAGTTTGCCTGTGAAGCCAGATATAAATTAGTTGTGCTTAGTGAAATTAAATTGCCTTTGTGTAAGTACATTGTCATACTAGATGATCTTAGTCTATGAGGAAAAATGTGGTTGCATGTTGTAGCAATAAGAGTTAGATAGCTGCCTCTGTTCCATACCAAGGTGCATATTATAGCAATAAGAGGCAGATGTCTCCGGTTGGCACCAGGAATTGTCAGAAGACCTGATATGTTTCTGAAAAACCAGCCTCGTCTCACAGGGCACCACAGGACAAGCCACCCATACTGTGTTCTCAGAGGGTAATAGCAGCCATTCTTGTTCAACCTTTTCTCCGAAAAGCTACAATGTACCCCTCTGTTGTTTTGAATTGGAAATACCTTAGGAAGTGTCAGACCACCGGGACAATAAAATTAATGAGACATTTGTTGCCCTTTGAAATGGAATCTGGGAAGTAACTTCCACCAGAAAAAGTGTAATAGGTACAATTAAAACAAGCAATAGAATTAAAAAAGAGAGAGAGAAGACTAACCAACAATAGATTTGAATATGGAAAATAGGAGCTTAAAGATTTAGGATATCTATTTTCAAAGTGAGATAGACATTCTTATTTCCTCTCTCCTATAGATTAATGGTGAGAAGGAGTGAGGGCAAGTTGGAGGAGGGGAATCCTCTTTCATTGTAGCATCCTAATAGAAAGTAACTTCTTATGGCAACAATCCTACCTTCTTTGCTGTGGAGATACTAGAATATTTGCTACAAATTAAGTTTTGTTTCTGTCCTCATTTTAGATATGTAATAGAATGAATTAAAATTAAACATGTTGAAGTTTTGTCTTTACCAGAAAACAAGAAGAGACCAAATATATTTGTATTTGCCTAACTATAATTTGATCTATAAATAAGGTAAAGACACTTTTATATCAGGGGCATTATGCCCATTAAAATTTTTTCATGGCAATCACAGTAATCAGCACTGTAGTAAGACAGCATATCTTTCAGGTAAGCCACTCAACTATTTCAAAAACACAATGCTTATTTATGATTTAAAAAAAATGATTGTGAGATGCAAACATATTCCAAATGCAGATCAGGACAGGGAGTTCTGATTTTCCTTGTAGTGGATAATTCTCACCTTTTCCGGCACACTTATGCTAATGTGTAAGTTGACTTATCTGTGACACAATATTCACCCATCCCTATCTTTAACTTCAGCTTTTTCCTGGATTAAATCCCTCCTCTTGCTTTAAAATAGAGTCAAAATTATTTTCTTCTACACAAGCCTGAGCCCGAGATGCTCAGAGTAAAGCTCACCACATTGCCTAGTCAGAAATCTTATCTTAACCCTTATCTATATTTGCCCTGATCTCCTGAGCCTACTTCTGAGATGTTTGAGCTCAGTGAGATAGAATGTGTGAGCCAGTTTTAATTTCCTCTAGTCCTGCTTTTAGTTTTACTCTTAAATCTCCATTATCTGTCCCTTAGTAATACCTTGACTTCAGCGACTAGTAGGGTGCTCTTTCAGTTTAAGATTTAATCTTAGATTCTTGGTTTTCTTTTTAAAATTTATTTATTTTTATTTATGCATACAGAATTGGGGTAATGCCAGAGGTATAGGACCAGTAACCGGAGTCACTAGAGACAGAGTGGGGAGCAGAGGGCAAGACAGGAGAGGTCTGCCATGCCATGTGGGGCACCTCCCTGGCAGGGGATTAAATTCGTGCTGAGGTGGTTGTGGCTAACTTCATAGTGCTGTGCTTTAACCCATTGCACCATCAGGGAGGGCCCAGATTCTTGGTTTTATAGAAAACCTTTCCTAAGGATTATGTCAATTAATTCTTATTACCACACCTGTATTATTTATTAATATCCCCATTTAACAGAATACCAGGTCACAGAGTTCAGAATTCACACTTTCTAAATGATTATATTTGCTTTCCCAAGTATAGGAGATTGTATTTTAGACTTTGAGGACATTGCCCTTCTTAGGCTCTCTATAACCTGCTAATCAAATTATAAAATCAATGCTGGTTAATTGGCACTAATATGTGACTTCAGTATGCATTGCTATACTGAAAAAAAGTAGCCAGCTTCATAATGATAACTCCACTCCGCAGACTGCATTGTCCAACACCTAGATCTAAGAAAGGACACTATGCACATATTCATGGTTGACTTTGTTCTTTTAACATTTCCTTTTGAAATAAACATCTTCCTATAATTATTCATACTTGGGCATTATTATGTTAATTTAAAACCAATGGCCATATTGGAGTATATCTGTTAATTTAAAAGACAAAGCAACATAATATGATTTAAATTAGATCACTATCTATTACCTGTTAATGTTATTGATAAGATAATAAAATTGCTATCATGCAATAAAAAGAATACCTTACATCAAAAGGTCACCTTCCAGTGTACTTTTAAAAGCAGGTAAAATAGTCAAAATATTCTCATATTTACTTTTATTTATTTATTTATTTATTTTTTTTTTTTTTAAAGATTTATTTATTTGTGCATACAGAACTGGGGTACAGGCCAGAGGCTCAGGGGTGGTGAGAGGCTTCACCAGAGACAGAGTGGGGAACAGAACAGGCAGATAGAGGAAGTACACTGCTGAGGGGAGCAGCGGGCGGGTCAGGAGAGGTCTGCCACGCCACGTGGTCCCCTCCGGGGCAGGCGGGAATCGAACTCATGGGGAAGCGGCTTTAGATTCTCAGTGCTGTGCTTTAACCCGCTGCGCCACCAGGGAGGGCCCTACTTTTATTTTTATGGAGAAAAAAATGACATGTATATAAAACATACAAATTAACATGTTGCCATGGCACCATTTTTTTTTTTTAAGATTTATTTATTTGTGCATACAGAACTGGGGTACAGGTCAGAGGCTCAGGGGCGGTGAGAGGCTACACCAGAGACAGAGTGGAGAGCAGAACAGGCAGATCGACGAAGTACACTGCTGAGGGGAGCAGTGGGCGGGTCAGGAGAGGTATGCCACGCCATGTGGTCCCCTCCGGGGCAGGCGGGAATCAAACTCATGCGGAAGTGGCTTTAGCTTCTTAGTGCTGTGCTTTAACCCGCTGCGCTACCAGGGAGGACCGCCATGGCACCATTTTTTAAAAATTTATTTTGTAATAAAGTATCTGCCTTTGTCCGTTCTGCCTTTATAGTCTTTCCTGAACAACTAGATGTAGGTTGTCTAGGGGAAATAAATCAATATTTACAGATTCTGTACCTGGGTCCAGAATAGAGCTCACCAGTATTTTTCCTTGCCCCCAAACCTGCCGATCAATTTACCTGAAGTCATGATAGCTCGCCTTAGTCCTCTTCTTCTGTATGTATTAAATCAATAGCATTCATTTCTCCGGATAATAAAGATCACATCTTTTCATCATGACAGTCCACCTTCTGTATCAGGATGTCCTTCTTGCTTTCTCTTAGTTTACTTCATTGGCTCTCGACCTGGTCCTTCTCTTAGTCAAAATGATCTTTCTCATTTTAGAAAATCCATTTGTGTCCTTGCCCTGCTTAAAGGCCTTCAGTGATTCCCTAGTGACTTTAAGTTCCTCCCTCCCATCTAAATATTTATAGGTGGTGGTTCCTCAGCAACTACCCATCTTTTCCAGGCCAAATTCTCCTGACCCCTGAAGGTGCAGCTCAAATCTTCACTTTTTTAGGGAAGATGTCATTGGCCCCAAGTCTGGATTATCATGGCTCTTACTTGTCCAAAGAGCACACTGTATTTCTGCTGTTAAAACACTTTTAAAACATGATTTAAATCCTACTTTTTGACTTGTACTAGACGACAAAATCAATGAAGTCAGTGACTCACCATTGTTGCATTTAACCAAATACTGACATATTTTATGGACTCAATAAATATCTGTTAAATGAAAGGGTGAGGGATACATTTTAGCATTATACATGGAAAAAAATTGCTCAACTAGCTATTCTGCTTTATAATGTTGAACATAGTGATTACTTTCCTTATAAATTAATTATAATTTAAGGAACATAAAGTTGTACTTTGAATCTTTTGGACATTTGTGACTAGATGAAGTCAGCTAACTCATAAACCCAAATATGGCTGTAGTCCATCTCACAGTATTTCTCATGTTCATTGTTAATTTGCATTTTACCTAATGGGCATCATGAATTTTTAAATTGTAATAGTTATAGTGTCGTTTACTATTTCTGTTTTTTTTCTTTTTTTTTTCTAACTAATGAGGCTTCTAAGATTTGAAATTAGAAGGAAATATTTATCAACTTGTTTCTCAGTTTATAAATACTGAATTTGCTTGGCCAAAAGATGGCTGCCACCTGTTCTACCTATAGGAAGCCAAAATGCCTACTCCAACCAATGATTAGTAGTGATACGCCAGGGAAAAAAAGATTAAAACTCTTGTGGATGGTTATATTTTACTCAAAGTAAGAAAGCATATTCATTTGAGAGTGTTTATTGAATTAATTTACCTTTTTAATTATTTTGTAGAACTGTCTTAAAAGCCCACATAATATTTTTGTAATAAAAACTCAAAATTACAAGTTGTCATAAATGAAATGGGGTTACAGTTCCTGAAACCAGTGACATCAGGGATGTGCCTTCCTAGGGTGGAATATATGATAGATGACCTGTGATCTGTTAGGCAATGAATTAAATACATAATATCAACTAATAATAGTCTTTTTTCATAGCTATCAAAGGTGCATCAAAAGTCATAGTGGAAATGGCGTCAGCTTCTATATGATGGAGAATAGCATCAAGGTAGAGTAGATGAAATGCTGACGTTCATCTTTTTATCAGCCTCCTGCCTGTCTCGGAAGGAGGTCAATAATTATGACAAGATACAGATAAATGCCTCATATTTCCCAGGGCAGCACAAGTGACTGATCATGACTATATGTGTCTGACTAGAGAAACCCCCAGAAAATCAATAAGGAGAAATAACCATATGGAGAGGTCCAGATGTGAGGGCTTCTGTCGAAGGAATTAATTGTACAACTTGAATACTTGTAAAGTATTCATCTTTACCTGCCTAGATACTCTAGTATTCAGCTTCAGTTTCAGGTCTTAGTTATTTCCACACAAGATGAAAGTGATCAAGTGTTCCTCATGTCTCTCAACCCCAGTGAGCTGTTTGCTGTCGGACTTCTGTCTGCATGAATAAGTTTTCTACCAGGTTGGAAGACTCAGTTCCCTCTTTTCCTCTCACTTTGCCCCAGAGCCTGCAGGGCAGACAGACAGAAGCACACATATGATTAATACAGCACAGCTGCAAGTGTGAATCATTTGCATATGTATTAATAGAGAAAAAAAACCAACAACAATTAAATTATATACAGAGACATTCTGCATACTAAAGAACATATGCAAATAGGCCAGCAGAAGACTGCAGCCAGCATTGTCTCTGACGTTTCCAAGCCCATATGGGCTAGAGTCAGAACCCAGCAGTGTGAAGAATCTCCTTAAAGGAAAGACCTAGTAGCAACTGCTCGATAGCTATTACCACCTCTTGGGTTCCTGAGAGCTGTCTGACATTTGGACAGTGAAGACAGTATGAAGGGTGTCTTTTTCATGCTATTTCTGTGTTTCCTTGTTTCCAGCAGCTTCATGGTGCCTCACTCATGCTAACAGACATCAGCACATGTGTGCTTTTGCACAGCACCCATTTTTATTGTAATGACCAAATAAAAGGAAACTTTAAAATTCTATTTGAAGTTCTATTGCTGGTTATATGGGACCATTTGTCAGTGCCAGGGTTTCTGGCCAACAGTCTGTGCCCATCCCTCTGTGGCTGTAGTGTCTATGGTTAGGTGACCCCAGATGTACCATATATAAACAGAATGCAACCAAAAGAGCAATACCACTTTCCTGAGATTTTAAAAGTACCTTTTTAATTCATCTTATCAAAAAAGTAAATGAAGCTACTCAATTTTCTAGTTAGAGATATATAAAGGAAGGAGAACAACTAGTGTTCTTGAATTCATGGATTATATTTATGTAACAAATTTGTTCTTCAACCTAATTGTCAAAGTAGTTTATTTAACTTGGTACCCTTTAATTATGAAGCATAAGTATGAAGTTGAATTCAAACTTGGAGTAAAATTTTATATAAGTCACTAAAGAAATTAACTAAAAATTAACAAAAGAAATTTTTGAGTATAAAGAACCCAAATGAAGGCAAAAGAAAAACATTCTGTGTTTTTTCTGAAGTCAGAAAACTGTTGCATATTACCCATTACATGTATGGTTAAGTCTCAATGCCTGTGGTTAGAACATGTGAGTTGTATGACATAGAACTGGTAAGCATAGGATAGAAGCCTTCATAATGAATTAATTTAATGAATGAATGAATCATATGTACACATACATATTTATATATGAATCATATATATGCATATATATATATATGTATATATAAACACTTAATCATTCAGTAAGTGATAGAGGGAAAACAGTAAAGGTCAAAGCAAAAAAATTATTACATTAAGGTATTGATTCTAGATTGATATTTTAAAAGACTATGTTCAGTGATTGGGAACATATGATTAAATATGGTACCTGCAGGCATCTGGATCTAATGTCATGGTTTGCTATTTACTAGCCTGTGACTTTGGAAAGGTTATCTAACTTCTCCATGACTTATTTCTATTTTCTGTAAAATGTAAGTTTAAATGATATCATTATTGTGAGGATTAAATGAGATAATACACTTAAAGTGATTAGCAGTAAAGGAGTGAGTTAGCATTTATGAAACACTAATGTACTGGGTAATAATACATTGTTAGTGTTTATAGTTGATTAATCAGTTATTAGCTGATGATATCAAGCTTTTTTATTGCTTAGTGATAGTATTGCATAGTAGGACTAGGTTGAGTTTTCTTATATAGGTTTACTTTGCAAAGCAGCATCTAAAAACAAATTAGTAAAATGGAATCAAATCATCTTACTTTTTAGGTAATGATTCTATTCCCCTATATAGTATACGTTTAAGACCATTCCGTGAACCAAAGCAAGTCAACGAATTTACCCCCCCCCCAAAAAAAAAAAGAGTAGTTACTCTAGTTCATCGTTCTATGTTTTGTAATGAACCTCTGTATGCCTTTTTCTGGTCTCATCCTTGAACGCTTATTCTGTTTCTAGCCTCATTAATAGTCTTTTTACTAAGTCATTACCTCTTATTTTATATTTTATTATCTATAGCTAACCTATTTCCATATTAGTCTTACTGTGAAAAATTATAACTATAGTAAGTAGTGCTATGGTTTCAAATGCGTATGTAGAAGTAAATTATTTTTCTAAACCCTATATTTTACTAGAAGTTGTATTTACCCAACAAATAACTACTCCTACTAAGCTAAGCAGCATAAAGATAATCAGTTAAGACTCATTGGTAGATCATGGAGAAGCTTGAAATGTAAGAAAATGAAGGGAGTGAAAGAATGGAATTGAACTTGAGGACAGCCATTTAGCTTCATGTCTTAATAAGTATATTTGAAATGGAAATGTCCCCAAGACCATGGGACATGGTTGTTTAAACTAGTCATGGGAATGACAAGTGGTTCCAAGCACTCCCAAGCAGAGCCATTCGCTTTTATTTGTTTTATAGATTGAGTTCTACTGGCTAAGGTTGTTTGACTGAAAGATTATGTTACTCAAACAAAATTTAAAATCCATTCTTCTTTTCCAACTTCTTAATTTTATTGATGAGCCTATTTAGACTCCAAGTAATGACCTGACTGAATCAGATATTAACAGAAATGTGTTTGGAATCCTGGCAACCAAAAATTAAATGTAACTTCTTCACATTTTAGCATGGTGTATTAAAGTCAGTACATATATGTATATGTGTGTGTGTGTGTGTATAGATATATATATAATTTTAAGTTGTTTTATGTAAAAAGAAATTGTTATTTTTTGCATTTAGATTGTTAAGAATGAATAAAACAATGAATAGGATTTGCATATTAGTAACAATGACAACCTCTGAATTGCGTTCATTTTGCTGAGTTCAGTGATTGTGCTCTGTGAATTAATTCTTTTGTGAAAAACCATTGGAAAGATCAAGAAAATTAAAACAGAAAACAACAGAGAAGCATGCTTTTTCATATCTATTTGTTCATAGAAGGCTCAAAATGAGATTGTTTACATCACAAGTCTTGTTGATATTTTAATTCTTAGAAGAAAGATAGTATTGAAGATGATTATATAATCATGCAGATAAGAATTTGTAGTCTTGAATAAGTTGTTCTGAGAGAAAGACCACAGAGAAAAACCATATTAACATTTTGCTCTGTGTTTGGTTGGCAAGTGTCTTCACGAGACTTGAAAATAGAACCTGATTTGACTTCTACATCGAATGCTTAAGCCAGCCCAGCAGATTTCTAATGCTGTTTCCTGTGGAAGTTTCTCAGTACTGACTTGCCAAAATGAGGACATGAAGAGAAAGGGGGTGGGGACACACTTATGACCTTTCTTTTAATGCCACCCTCCATTTTCTTATCCAACTACATCTCAGCTTGAGTAAGCAGGGAGCAGTGTAAGAGCAGAGGAAGTATGCTCTCAGATCTCTTGCTACCAGGAGCATTGGGTCAGAGTAACTAATGCCTCCAAAGTGGAAATTGCTTCCCCAATTCCAGAACTTCTCCAACAGTGATGAGGAAAGTAATAATGGTAGTGAAAAATCACAATTATTTCCTTTGTGCTGGAATTGAAAGGACCATGAGAACATACTGTCCCATTTATCTACTTGCTTTAAGATAACACATTTTCATGTAAAATTGGAATCTGCAGCCGCTCTAACTCCTATCCAACCACTAAGAAATTTGCATAGGACTTTTTCCCCTGCATTTAGTTCTTCATTTGTAAAGAAACTTAAAATTCTAAGAAATAGTATAGCCAAAACAGAAATAAACCAATACATTTATCTAAACAATGAATAGCAAAGCAAAGACCCCTTACGTGATCTTCATTTTTGTTCTCATGTGCATTTGGTTCATTTTACATCTGGTTTCTCGCCAGAGAAATTTCCAGTTTGGTGCTTCAGCATTATCTTCAGTGCAAGCCAGAATTAAATACTGTATCAAACCATAAAATAGCTAGTGTTCATAGGTTCAAGCTTAGCACTGTAGTCACTTAGTATTCATGTTGATATGCTGGTACAGAAACTGGCTACATGACTTACATTTTTTCTCCCTTTCTTTAAAATAT
>NW_004567137.1:5718139-5722059 GCF_000260355.1 Condylura cristata
TATATATATAAACCCTAGTACTATATATATATATAGTACTAGGGTTTATAGTACTGAGCTTTATAATAGTTCTTATTTGTGTGTATCAATGGTAAAATCTCTTCATGGGAAACATTGTTCCTTCATTGTTCTTTCATGATAAAGTTGTGAGGATTAAGTAAGATAGTACATGCAAAAAGCTGATCAGTCTTCAGACTTCTTTAGCTGCTGTCATCCTTATCACTGTCTCCTGGACTTCCCTAACACATTCTTGCTGGTTTCAAATTAGTGAGTGCATGTCTAAGGTATGACAGTCATTTTCTTTAGTCCATAGGTGTGTGGGGAATGGAGAAATCGATCTTAGTTCAAGTTGGCTTGCCCACCCTTTGTGAGAGCCACACCTCTATACTTAATGACAAGGACCTAGCTCTTCAGTATCAAAAACCTCTCTTCTACCTTGAGGACCGAAAACCCTGTGTTTTCTTTTTAAAAATTTTAAAAGCATTTATTTCCTTCACTAGTGCATCCATGTTTTTATAACATTGACATAACTGAAAGGAACAGACTTGTCCCTTTGAAGGGAAAGCTGTGTCATTGGAAAGTTGCAGTGTTTGTTGTAATGAGGAAAGTTTTATAGCTCAATAGTTAAGATTCTATAGGAAAAAACTGCTAGCATAGTTTCTGGCTACAATAAATACTCCTTTTAGTGGTTACTGCTTTATTACCTATTATTAGATTAGTAAAGTAAAATTTGCATATGGAAAAATAACATAGCGAGGGCATAATAAAGGCAGCCAAAGTGGTTGGCCTCATGTTCTCTCTAATGTCCCAGATTGCTCAGCACAGCCCCACAAATAAGCTGCCCTTACAGTGATGTGAGAGTCTGGTCATTTAACCTACTGAGGTCTCACAGTTTCTTATTTTTAATATGCATGTCAGTAGACATGTCAGTCATGGAAGAAGGGATGAAAGTAGCAAAGTAGGTGAGAGTCCCAGAATCCCCAGAAGGTGCCTTTGTACCTTACAAGCGGGTGGGCGTGGCTCCCAGTATAGAGGTAGCTGTGTGGGCAGGGCACACTTGGCAGGAAGGTGAGGTGGCAATTACTGATCTGAAACATTCAAAAGAAACACTTGTAATCTTGCAAACAGTTTAGCTCTGAGATTCCAAGTGGTAAGCAGTTTCAGTTGTCATTACTTCTCCTCGGGATGAGGAGGAAGACAAGCAGCTTAGACCAAAGCTATGTTACCTGGTAGACCAGCTATGAAAATGCTTGCAACCTCAAAGGCCTACCTGAAACAGGTAACAATTTAACATAAAATAATTTCATGGCATTATCAGAGTGTTTTGTGATTTAATTATCAGTTTCATTGAGTACTATGAGCTGTTTAGCCCTTAAAGCTGCTGAAGACTTTAAAATAGGAACCTGCTTTAAAGTTGTCTGGTTTTCCAGTCCTGTTTCTAAAAGGCATTCTTTTT
The DNA here is from genome assembly GCF_000260355.1 of Condylura cristata. Classification (NCBI taxonomy): domain Eukaryota; kingdom Metazoa; phylum Chordata; class Mammalia; order Eulipotyphla; family Talpidae; genus Condylura; species Condylura cristata. Next base: position 5,719,596 of record NW_004567137.1, read on the forward strand.
TCACTTTCCTGGCTTCTTCATTTCCACTTTCTTCACTAATTCTTCCTGTCTCTCTTTTCAGTTCTTACCTCTTACTGCTCTCCTTCTCTTTTCTTCAATTCTTTCCTTTTTTCTCTTATCAAGTTCTGGGCCCACCATCTCTGTCTTTTATTTACCCACAATTGTAGTGAGATAGAAAAGCTGTGTCCTTTAGAAATACTTGCTTGCCATTTAAATGATTCTATAGTAACCCAGATAGAATTAGATATGACAGTAGTTAGAACTGGGAATACCAAATGAAAAGATTGGAGGCCTCCAATATATCTGAGGCTGCCTTTTATTTTGGTGGGGGGATAGTTTAAAGAAAGCATGACAGCTAGACTACAAATGTTTTCATTCATAATTTATCTTCTCTACTAATAAAATCTAGTAACACAATGACTACATCAACAATGTAGGATTCCACTTAGAACATAAAACCCATAATAGTCCACTCTTACAATAGAATTGGATGTTTACAAATTATGCTTCAGAAACTAAGGGGAAAAATGTGAGATGTCTTGGAAAGGAAAGACATAGAGGTGTAAAAACAGCTCAATATTTTTCTACTAAGAAAGTACTGCACTGTTAGTTTTTAAGCATCAGCTGAAATGGAAAGAATCACATTCACCTCATTTAACAGTGTCCTATCAGTATTTTATGCCCCTATTACCACAGTAGTGGAGGTGGTGGTTCCTGCTTCCTGCTCCCCTGAACTTTCAAACCACTTGTTTTTCCTTCTTTAAACCCATGCAAACATTTTAGAAACACAGGGAAGTCAAGTCTAGATTTTCTAGATTATTAAAACATTAAAGTCCATAGGTTAGAAAATTACTGTTTTTGGCCCTCCATAGTGATGCAGTGGGTTAGGATGCAGCACTGCAAGCTGGCCACAGCCACTTCAATGTGAGTCCCATCCCCAGCCCTGGAGGTGACTCACATGGAGTAGCAGACCTCTCCTGAACTGCCCACTGTTCCACTCAGCAGTGTACTTAGTCGATCTGCCTATTCTGCTCCCTGTCTGTCTCTGGTGAATCCTTTGACCACCCCTGTACCTCTGTCATTTACCCCAGTTCTGCATGCATAAATAAATAAATCTTTTTTTAAAAAAAAGGAAATTACCACTTTTACCATTTTTTTTCCTTGCATAAAAAAGGCAAAACATTTAATAAGTCATAGTTGTTGAGAGACGTCATACTTGGTTTTGATTTTGGCATTATAGCTTTTGCTTTTTTTTTTTTAGATTTTTTTTTTTTTAATGCATACAGAACTGGGATACAGGCCAGAGGTGCAGGGGCAGTAGATGATTCACCAGAGACAGAGTGGGGAGTAGAACAGGCCAACTGATGAAGTACACTGCTGAGGGGAGCAGCAGGTGGGTCAGGAGAGATCTGCCATGCCATGTGGATCACCTCCAGGGTGGGGATCGAACTCATGCTAAAGTGGCTTTAGTTTCTTAGTGCTGTGCTTTAACCCACTGCACCACCAAGGAGGGCCACTTTTTAATTTCAAAAACTAGCATCCAGTAAAATGAACTGTATGTAAAGTATATGGTTCTATGAGTATTCCTTGTGGTATTCCTTGTTGTCTTTGACCAATAAGACAGTTGAAGCTGAAATCGCCAACTGTCCTACAGTTAAGCAATGGTTCTCTTAGTCCCTCTATTTTAGTATGGCTTTCAACTCTGTCTAATATCTTGATTCCAGCATTTTCTGTTGTTCATTCAAGAGCATAACCATTTTGCTTTTTCTTTATGTGCATTTCTCATTTTATTTTGTTGGAGCAAATAAAGACTTAAGTAATTTCTGCATTTAATTTTACTTTCAAAATTTTCATGAGAATCCAGATTTTTTCTAATTTTAATGATTCTTCTATAGGTTTATTTTTTAGCATGGTAAAATATACATAACATAAAACTTACCATTTTGACCATTTTTTTTATTTTTTTAAGATTTATTGATTTATTCATATAGAGCTGGGGTACAGGCCAGAGATGTGGAGGGTGAGAGGATTCACCAGAGACAGGGAGGGGAGCAGAACAGGCAGATCGATGAAGTACACTGCTGAGGGGAGCAGCGGACAGGTCAGGAATGGTCTGCCTCGCCATGTGGATCTCCTCCGGGGCAGGCGGGAATCGAACTCACGCTGCGGAAGTGCTTAAACTTCTTAGTGCTGTGCTTTAACCCGCTGCGCCACCAGGGAGGGCCCCATTTTGACCATTTTTAAGTGTATAGTTTGTTCAATGGCATTAAGTACATTTGAATTGTTGTGAAGCCATCACCACCACCTCTCTCCAGAATGCTTCCTCATCAGGGACTGAAAGTCCATGCTCATTAAGTAATAACTCCCAGCTCCCACCTCAGCCTTTGGTCTCCACTCTACTATTTTTTTTTTTTAGAGATTTATTTATGCATACAGAACTGGGGTACAGGCCAGAGGTGCAGGG
>NW_004567137.1:5722859-5725795 GCF_000260355.1 Condylura cristata
GGTGAGAGGCTTCACCAGAGACAGAGTGGGGGGCAGAACAGGCAGATCGACAAAGTACACTGCTGAGGGGAGCAGCGGGTGGGTCAGGACAGGTCCGTGGCGCCATGTGGTCACCTCCGGGGCAGGCGGGGATCGAACTCATACGGAAGTGGCTTTAGCTTCTTAGTGTAGTGCTTTAACCTGCTGCGTCACCAGGGAGGGCCTGTGTCTGCACTTTTTTAATGATTAATGATGTTGAACTTTTTTTTCATGTGCTTATTGGCCTTTTGTACATTTTTAGAGCAATAAACAAATAAGACCCATTTTAGTAGAATTTCTGAAAATTGATTCCTGAATAATATTTTTAATTGTTCTCACACTAGTTGGATGTTTAATTTTTGTTGACTGAATAAAGGAAAAGTAAGTGATTATAGTGAAAAAATAAATATTGTCTCCTCAAAGCCATTCAAAATATTTAAATCTTAGTAATCACTAAACTTGCTCCTTGTGGCAGGTGCCTTTGCTAAGGGACATTTTATACTCTGTTAGTGGGGATAGTAACATTACCTGCTCCACATGATTTGTTCTGCAGACTTAATGCTATGCAAAATACTTCTAACACAGTGACATATTAATAAGAAATTAAAATTTGCTAATAAAATGTTAATACTAGCAATTATTATGTTTGTTTATAATAATATTTAAATGTTGATTATTAGTGTTTCTCTGCTAGTCTTAGTTAGGAAAACCCTTTAAAATAATGTAAAATATTTTAAAGGATACATTTCAGAGAAACTTATCAGAGTATCTTTCAATTAATGTTTGCTTACTGAATTAAAGAGTGATGAATGAAGCACATGTGTATACTCACGTGCGTGTGTGCTTGTGTGTGCAAGTATGCATCCTTCCTCCCACTCACATACACAGACACACACACAGGTAACTTTAAGTTACATTTGACCTGTGTGAACTTAAAGTTCTATTATGTGGTTTTTATCATTATTAGCAGTAAATCCAAAAATACAGGTTTGCCTCAAACTCTATGGAAGTGATATTTAGAAGTTTTCTAAAATTACTGAATTAAATAGAAACAGCGAAAGTTGATTTTGAGGGAGGGTTTGGTTTTGTTTTGTTTGAAGGCTAAAATAATCTCTCTATTATTTACCTGAATTTTGTGTCGGATTTTTTTCTGATTTACTCTATTGCATTAGTAACACCTTATCACTGACTCTGTTGGAAAATATTAGTGGCAATATTTACTAACCAACTTGCTAAGGCATTTGGTGTGGCATTTATAGAGTATTTGGTTAGTCTTTTATTAATACTTGTGCAAGTGTGCCTACACTGGAAAGGTACAGGGTCAGTGGTAAGTCGATTTGGTGTACATATGCTTTAATGGGTAAATTTTCCCAATTAGAGGAGGAAACACTACTGGAAAAATACGTTCCCCATACAAAGTATTTTTGCTTTGAATCAGGATGACTTTATCTTCATTTCCTTGTTATTTTTTTATTTTCAAACTTGCTGAGATCTGAAGTTGGTGTTAACATACTGCTTTCAACTAACAGTTGATGTGTAGGATCACAAGGGGAATAAGAGATGATCCAAATAAAAAAGAGAAATGTCAGATTTAAAAAAATAAATAAATAAAACTAATTTGTCACTTCACTCATTGAATATGAACTGAATAGACTTCTAACCCTTAAAATACTTTTTTTTTCCTTTTTATTGCCTGGAATCTTAAGAGCTTTATCATTTGCAGTCATAAAATGAAAATATACACCAAACCCTCAAAGGGCAAGTATGAAATTAAATTATATTTGGGCAGCTGTAACCTTTTAAAACGATCAGATTCCAGTTAATGTATTTCTTCCTGTTCCAAGTGCTGCCATGGTGTTTGATGGTGGGAAGCAGTCCAAAGGGCATTGGGAGATAATAAATTCACTGTAAATTTCACCCCAAGGCATGTCTCGATACACCAAGGCCTCCATTTAGCAAGGCTGACCTAAAACTCTTGTCACATCCAAAGGTCATTTAGGTTGGGGTTGGTGTGTCCCATCTATCTCCCCTTGATGCAAAGAGTGACAGTTGAAACAGGGTTGAGCTCATAAACAGTCATCTGAATATGAAAAAGAAGCTAACTCTGGAGTAGGAGGGGAAGTGAAGAGAGAACTACCTTCTACAGTGGGACTGCAAGTGCTGGGCTTTTTGCAAAATCACCTATCTCGTAGCTTCTGTTTCAGAGTAACCATTACCTTGAAAGGGGCATTACTGGATTAGGTTGATTTAGAAGGCGATACTCTTTACTCTGGCTTTTATTTATATATGTTTCCAAAGCCTGGGGTGATTTTTTTAAAGTATTTTAAAAGAATCTATTTCCAACCTCCTTCTATTTTAAAATAACAGTACCTCCTCTCTCCCTTAATCTGTTCTCTTCACTTAAAGTGCAAAAGCAACCAACTCATGGGAACAAAGTAGTAGAAAATGTTTTAAAGAAATAAAGCTTAACGTGGTCCTGGAAAGCCATGATATATATATATATATTTTTTTTTTCAATTACTCTTTTAATCATATACTTTTTCACCATCTGAAAATAACGCAGAACAATAGCATTGCTTAAAAAAATCACCATGTTTAAATGTACGGTTCAGTGGCATTGGGTGCACTCAAAATATTATTCAATCATCACCATTATTTATTTCTAGAACTTTTTAATCATCCCAAATGGAAATTATGTACCCGTTCATTAAACAATAATTCCCAGCCCTCTCTGCATTTGTTAACTTCTGTTCCACTTTCTGTCTGAATTTGCTCATTCTTGGTACCTCATCTAAGTGGAATATTTGGCCTTTTGTGTCTGGCTGATTTCACTTTGCTTAATGTTTTTAAGATTCATCCATGTGAAGCATGTATTTCTCAATCAGGCAACTTTAGGAATGGCTTTAGTTCTTTTTTTT
>NW_004567137.1:5726305-5744277 GCF_000260355.1 Condylura cristata
TTTTGGGTAGATACTTAGGAGTGGGATTGCTGGGTCGTAGGGAAGCTCCATGTTTAGCATTTTGAGGAACCTCCAAACAGTTTTCCATAGTGGTTGTACTAGTTTGCAAGGAATGGCTTTAGTTCTTATAAATTTTTCATTTATTAATGAATCAAGATATAGGAAATGACAGTTATAACAATTAAGAAATGCAAGGTATCATGTGAAACATTTTGGGCAATGATTGCATAAATATCATGAAATATTTAAAGTCTTACAAATATTTTGGGGAAAATTTTAAAAATTCAGGAAGGCAGAAATTTCTGTTTGCTGGTATGTGCTAAGTGTTGAAGCAGTACATAGCACATAAGTTGGTACCCAAAAACATATTGAATGAATCAGTGGTTTAATGCAGGAAAGCAACAATTACAATTGTTAGTTATTTGTGATTTATTTCAGTAATACGTGAGATATATGTCCTATGTTATTGAAAAGGAAGCCTGAGATGACCAGAGCTTCTGATAAAAGTGCAAATATATTGTAAATAGTCCTGTTAGACTGCAGTCTGTCTTATTTTAATTGATTTCAGAGTGTTATGTAATTTGGGTAGTGCAAACAGCTGTTTTTTTTTTTTTTTAAAGATTTACTTATTTATGCATACAGAGCTGGGATACAGGCCAGAGGTGCAGGGACAGTGAGAGGCTTCACCGGAGACAGAGTGGGGAGCAGAACAGGCAGACTGATGAAGTACACTGCTGAGGAGAGCAGCTGTTGGGTCAGGAGAAGTCTGCTGTGCCATGTGGGTCACCTCTGGGGCATGGGATTGAACTTGCACTGAAGCAGCTGCAGCTAGCTTGCAGTGCTGCGTACTAACCCATTGTGCCACCAGGGAGGGCCCACAAATGGCTCATGTTTAATATATCTTCTTTTATGTTCTTTTAACTAGTCTGGAAAAATCAAGGTTAGTGATTAGTCTGTGAAGCAAACTGTAGAGTTTTACATGATTAGATCCTTAGTATAAGTTATACAGGAAAGAGCAAGTATTTAAGGATGAGATTCAGTGTTGAAAATTATCCAAATTTATGGCATAATTGATTTTGAATTAACTTTAAATCATGTAAAAAAATGATTAGGCAAATCTTTTTTCCATATAAAAGGTATTGTGGGTAAACCCCAGAGTCAAATCTCTGTATTATTTCTAAACTGACATTGCAGAAATGTAATCTTATTATCTCATTCTTTTTCTTTAACTATTATAACTTTCCATCCACCTTTTTCCCAGATACTTTCTCACCACACTGGAGCTTTACTGGCTTCTGTCCAGTACCCCATACCGTCATGTTCTCCCCACCTCAAGGTGGTTCTATCAGTAATTTTCCTACTTCATGTGCATAGTTACATCATCTTGTTCTTCTGACCTCCAAGTAATCCTTTTTCTAGGGAAGCCTTTCCCAGTCTGTCTAGCCATTTATAGCTCTCCCTTACATGCTTTTGCAATATCATGAGCAAAAAGATTATCAAACTGAAACTTATTTTCTTTCTTACTGTCAGTGGCTTTCAGGAAGGAAGACAATGAAAGTGCTAGGGGAAAAATTCTCCTCCTGGATATCCCTTCCTGTTCTACATGTGTAGTTAAATCATTATGACTAGAAGACCCCAGCTTCTATTAGAAGTACTGTTAGGGCCCTGCCTCATGGCACAGCAGTGGAATATTGTGGCTCTTAGTCCCAAAGCCCCAGGCCCTACGACTGCTCTGTAATGGCCAGAAAAGAGGCTCATAAGGCATAGTGGTTGTAAGCTAGGACTTATGCTAATGAGCTCTGTATAAAGAGCTGGATTCCAGCATATAAAACTGGGATACAGACTAGAGGTGGAGGGGGATGAGAGGATTTACCAGAGATAGAGGGGGAAACAGAACAGGCAGGTCTACCGCAATACACTGCTAAGGGGAGCAGTGGGAAGATCAGGAGAGGTCTGCTGTACCATGTGGGTCACCTCCCTGGCCAGGGATCAAACTCATGTTGCAATGGTGCAGATTGCTTCATAGTACTGCGCTTTAGCCCGTTGCACCACCAGGAAGGGCCCCGCTTCACCTCTATGACTGTGGACAGGTGATTTTGTTTTTCCTGGGTTTCAATATTTTCCTCCAAAAAATGAGAATAATACCTATTCCTCCTGTGGCTCCAGACAAGGTTTGGAGATAAAACATGAGCCTGGCACGCCATAAATATCGTCTAGCATCTAGCTGTTGTTGTTGTTGTTACCATTCTGTGTCTACATTTCTCCTGAAATTTAGATTCATTTGCCTTAATTTATGCACTTAAATAGCTAATTTATACATTGATATATGACATTTTCTAAAACTTAAAGGTTTACAGGGGTGGAAATGAAGGAAACAATAAGGGTGAAATCCACAGGAAGATGTTTAATGCTAATCACTGCTCCCCACCAACAACTAGCACTAACAAGACAAAAGAGGAGAAAAACCTAGATGCGCCCAGTACTGCCCTCAGGGAGCATAGGGTTCTGTCATCATGATTCATATCATCCTTCACTCCTAACCCTTGACCTTGGGAACTCTCATTAATTCAGAGCTTAGGGGAAAATCCCTGTTTCACATGCCAGCAGATAGGAGAATGCCTGTACAGCAGAGAGAAACACAACTACCACATAGAAGTTTCCCCTCGGAAGCATTTCCATGGAGCACCAATGCCACTCATGTGGGAAGTTTGTGGCGTATCACAGAAAGAACTGTAAGGTATACACTGACTCCAGAAACAGCGAAGTTGTTTAGGCTTGGGGAGATTGTGGAACCACTGTGACTTTTCTTGTCCCCAGTGAGTGCCCAGAATCATCACTGTCATCCTGAAAGAGAATCTAGACTTTTAGCAAAGTAAGTGGCACATCGAGCCTCTGAGGCAGTCCGGGCTCCTGCATTTCTCTCCCTCTACATGCCAAGTGTTTTCAAGGATCCAGTGAGCCTGCCTGCTAGAAGCAAGTATATTTTTTAAAACATATAAAATACGATATAGTCTGATTGAGTGAGAGTTAACAACACTGTGTGTCTTTTACTGAGTTAGATTGCTCATTATTTGTTAAGATTTTAACCCCTACACCCCAACTCCAATCTATTAGATAAAATGAAAAATGAATCTTACATGTGTGCACTTAGCCAAAATCACCTTTTTTGCTTTGAAGTCTTTTTGATAGGGCTTGGTTTTCCTGTGTTAAATGGTGAATTTGGTGGTCACATTTCCCCCTGGTAAATAAGCATTTCTCCTCCTCTGTTACTTTGAAAGGAATTTCAGCAGTGTTTTTTTCCTCATAAATTAAACTAATTAAAGATATAAGCATAATCACTGATATCTAAAAGATTTGAAGAGCTTTTCAGTGCGTGTCCTCCTTACCTTGCCAAATGGAGATGTATTTACTGGTTGGTGACCTCGGGAATGGATGCAGTGCATTCATCCTCCCACAGCAACCAACAGCAAGTCTGGAGCGGCATAAAAAGGGTCAATGGAATAGGTCATACATCATATGGGGAGGCAGATGTTGGAACATATTGTAATGGATTACTGTGCAGTGCATGAAGATGGCTTGTGGAGCAGGAAAAACAAGGAGGGAGTGAGAGGAAGAGAGATACACTATCAGTTGGTGTTCTCTTGCATGACTCTCGCAAATATACCTGGTTCTTTAAGGAACCACCTCAGTTATAAAAGTCAAAATGTTTTTTGTTTTTTTTTTTTTCCCTAGCTATTCAGGATTTATTGGTGTGTAGTCAAATGAAGAAAGCCTTTTACAACCCGGTACACTTGAAATGTGTCTTCATTTATCTGCTTCAGTATCTGCAATGTGACAGGAACAGCATGAGAGCATCATACCTGTGAAAAAAAGGTCTTAAGATTTAAATAAGTTCAAACATATTCTTTAATTTTTAGCAGGAGGCCATCTTCACACCCTCTCAACACTCCAGCCCTCATGGCTGCTAAACATCACACTGAGTGGGACCGAATTTGTGATGAAATCATAAAGATTGTGCATTATTATTTGGTGATAGCAGCCACATAGATAACATGATAACTTCTGTCCATGTTCATTAAAGCTTTTTTTTTTTTTTAAAGACTTATTCATGCATACAGAACTGGGGTATAGGCCAGAGGTGCAGTGTCGGTGAGAGGTTTCACCAGGGACAGAGTGGGGAGCAGAACAGGCAGACCAACGAAGTACACTGCTGAGGGGAGCAGTGGGCAGGTCAAGAGAGGTCTGCTGTGCCATGTGGATCACCTTCGAGCTGGGGAGGGAAGCTTTAGCTTTTTAATGGTAAAATCACAATATAGCAAGACCGCACATTTTATTTTGTCTTCCACCTTTTCCAGGACATTTCACCCAGGAGTGATAATGTTGAAAGAGCTGTGGGTTCTGATTACAGCACTTTCTGCCTTGGCGCCCCTGTCAGGAAGCTCCTTGTTTCTTCAGGTGCATTTTTCCAAGTAGCTCGCCTGGTTTTTCTGATGACAGAACATTCCCTTTCTGACGTGGATCACATGTATTTTCCCCCAGTGGCTTTTCTCCCGCAATCTTGAAGTCACCTTTGCACATCAGAGGAACATCCAGACTTTTGGAGGCCTTATCCACTCATGTTATTTCCTTGCATAGTCAGACACTGACATAGTCCCACAATTCTTAACCTGCTGTGTTTAAAATAATGTTCCATAGACATAGTATGGCTATACATTAACCTCCATTCAGTTAAATTTGTTTTGTTCTTTGATACATACACTTCCTGCTCGCACTCAGCCTACTAAGGATGGATTTATTTTTTTTAAAGATTTATTTATTTATGCATACAGAACTAGGGTACATGCCAGAGGTACAGATGTGGTGAGAAGATTCACCAGAGACAGAGTGGGGAACAGAACAGGCAGATTGACAAAGTATACTGCTGAGGGGAGCAGCAGGCAGGTCAGGAGAGGTCTGCCGCACCATGTGGGTCACCTCCCAGGCGGGGATTGAACTCATGCTGAAGTGGCTTAAGCTTCTTAGTGCTGTTCTCTAACCCGCTGTGCCACCAGGGAGGGCCTTAGTATGGCTTTTTAAAAAAAAGAAATCAAAGACAAAGCCTGGATCCCCCATATCATGTGATTTTACATGAACTTGCTCCCCAGTAGGAAATCTAGACTGGCGGTAAGTGAAAACCTCTGCAGGTCTTCCTAGGCACCTTCCCCCATCACCTGTTCCCAAGGTCTAGGCGAAACTTGCAAAGCAACTGTTAGAATGCAGGGTTCCTGCATATATAAATACATGCATTTGGAAAGAAATTTTTAAATTATCTAAATATTTTAAAGAGCAATTTCCTCTGTGGTATACTGACAAATTTTGAATATGTCACATGTTATGTTCACTCTGCCTGGAATACCTTTTCATTTTAACTTTATTTTGCATGTCCTTGCTAATCTAGGTAAGTGGGGCTGTGACAGTGTCACATACAGGACCCCACTTCAGAAGCCATTTGCAAATGAGTCGCCGCTAAAAGAGCTGCACCTTCTAGGTCAAAAATCATTTCCTGTTCTCTTCAGAGGAGCTGGGGGTGGGAGGTGGAGCACAGGCCACAAATACAGAGGGGCAGGATCTGGGCAGGCAATGGGAAATCTGAGTAATATGTGGAATTCGGCTTCCTTGGGAGGTAAGATGGCGGAGGACGAGTGCAGGTGCGACTGGTGGCACAGATTTACAGCCCTCTTACACTGAAATGAGGACGGTGCTCCTGGAGAATGAGCAGATGACCGCTTGTAGGGTAGGTGAAGTTAGTGGGCTCTTTGCGGCCCTCAGCCATCAATCAGCATCTATGCCTGGCACCTGCAGCTTTGCACGCGCACCTGTTTATGGACACTGGGCCCAAAGAGCGTGGGGCATGCGCCCATGTGAACGGGGCTCCTGTGCTGAGGAGGAGCTTGGGATATAAGGGCGGCGTCCCTCAGCGTCCTTGGCAATGGGAGGAGACCACCAGAGGAATGCTGAGAGTGAAAGCCGCTGCGTTCCTCATTCAGCATAAAAGCCTGTGAAAACCTACCAAAGTCTCCAGAATTAACTTTTCATCTGTGAGAACTGAAGATGAATCTACCCGACCTGGGATGATTGCATACAGAAAGAGTGACAGCCATGCACAGAAGGTAGGGCACATTGCACATACGTGGTGCGTGTGGATTATCAGAGCTGCAGCCCAAGTGAAGGTGGGGCTGTGGTGCTCCACGTCTGTGTTGACTTAGGGACTCATGTCCACACCTGGGTCTGTAGAACCCCAGACTCTGCTGGAGATGGGTACACAGTGCAGGTGTGTGGGACAGTAGGGAGCAGACCTTGCTGGAACCTGGAATAAGGCCCCACAAAGACAGAGTTGGGTTTCCTATGGGGCAAACAGGTGCTCTCATTGAAGTATCTTGCTCCCTGAGGAGAGTGGACCGTGTTGGAGACTTCGGAGTGGGGTCTGTGGCAGGGGTGTTGTCAGCTCGAGGCCTGGGTGCCGGCGTTGGGTAGCTGGGGCCTGTACTAGTGGTGAGGGCTGAGCCAGCTCACCTGTGCCTTCTGCCAGACTTGGATTCTCTGCAGCTGTGGCCATGTTATGCACAACACCTGCCTCATCCCTAGAGCAAAACAAATGTTTGACCATTTGAGCCATTTGAAAATGTACAGTTCAGCGGCATCACTAAGCCCATTCACAGTGTTGTGCATGCAAACGTCACCACCCACCCTCTGCTGAATTTTTCATTAATAATTACATCCCACCAAGCCTGCGTCAGCCCCTGGCAGAACCGCCTGTCTTTCTGTGTCTGCTCCACAGTCTTCACGTAGGTAGAATCCTGCAGTATTTGGCCTTTTGTAAATTGTTTATTCCACGCAGCCTAAGGTCTTGCCACTTTGTGACTCAACAGTATCTTACTGTACCTGGATGACATACTTGGTGTCAACCCCACATGGATGGTCACTCAGTTGCTTCTGCTCAGACTGTTGTCACTAAAGCGGTTATGAACTTGAGCTTACAAATGACTCTTCTAGTCTCTGCTTTCACTTCCTTTGGGTGTAAATCCAGAAGTGGGATGTCTGGACCATATAGTAATTCTGGGTTGAGGCCGAGCCACCCTCTTTTCCATAGCGACGACTGCACCATTTTACATTGTCACCAGCAAAGGTTCCAGATTCTCCACATCCTCACCAACATGTGTTATTTTGGAATGATAACCCACCCTAATGGGTGTGACAGGCCATATCATTCTGGGTATTTTGAAGGGATATTTGTCGCAGTGACAGAGTGAGACATTAAAGAGCTTTTAGCTTGGTTTATAAATTGTGAATTTTTATAAATTTGGCACATGAGTTTCTATTTACACTTTTGTTCTGCACTCTAGCAAGTTTAAGTCTTACCCTATTGTCCTAGTAAGATACTTGAAAAACAACAACAAAAACAACTGACAATGTTAAAGAAATCCGTGTTTAAAGTCAAGTTGCTTCAATAATTTTCTATGAAGAAACATTATGAAAAATAATGTGCAGAGCAAATTTATTCACATTGAAACATGCTGATATGTTTTGAAAGATTTTCTCCAGTACATTAGTTTCTCTTTAAACTCCACATTTAAGTTACATTAAGAAGCTGAAATTAAGCTATAAAGATAACACTTATGGAGCCTTGAAATTGCTTTCTGAATTTCCCTCACAAATCTTTTTCCTTGCACCTACCTTTAAAAAAACAAACAATGGCTTTTCTCATCAAATACAGCATGTATCTTTCAGGTCTGACTTAAACCTAAGAAGTACACATAACCTCTCTGGTAGCATAGGGGTAGTTTCAGGGCTATCAAGCCATCACCAGCCACTGGCCTGAGTTGCATCCCCTAACCCTTGCCAGGGAGCTGACCCACATGGCAGCAGACCTCCCCTGTTTTGCCCGCTGCCCCGTCAGCAGTAGATCTTCCACTTCCTCTGCTCCCTACTCTGTCTGTGGTGAACACTCTTACACTTGCACCTGTGGCTTATCCCTGCTGTTCCCTTGTGCCTAAGGAAACAAAAATAAATCTTACAGAATTAAGGCTAAAAATCATAATAAATGGCAACATTTAAATCTTTCATCCAAATAGTTAACACATTATCAGATAGATAGGTAGGTAGGTAGATAGATAGATGTTAACATTTATTGCCAGATTTGTCATGTTCTGGGGGAAAAAAATGTCCCTGTCATTTCTGTACATGTATTTGAACTTCAAGATGCTATTATCAGTGAATTCTTGGCTTTACAATGTTCATTTTCTTCCAAGCAAACTTTTTATTCATAAAACTGATCCTGTTATCTTGCTGGCTGGATTTTTGGACCTCAGAAGCCCACATGTCCTGACGGAGCATTATCAGTGTAGCCTTGCTTGTCCGTATTCCCCATCCTTCAGGCTCCCACTTTGCCTTTAGGAATGCTGTTTTCCTCAAACCCCGTCCTTCTCTGCTTTGCCAAACGTGTGTCCTGTTCTCAAAGGATCTGTTGAAACTGTTGTATAAAACCTGATCACATAAGGTTCTTTTTTTGAAAATTTAGTTCCTTATGTGCTTGCTTATATGAGAACATTGTGGAGACTGTTCCTTATTTCAGAGTGAGAGCTTTCTTGGTCACCTGGGTGGTTAATGACCTCAACTTCCCTTCCTATTTAAGTCTGAGGGTATATTATAGATACCTCATTGGTCTCATTTGATTAAATATTAAAAATGTGTAAAATTTACTTAGTGCGTACCCCAGTTCTTTTATGTGTTAGTGTTTGATATGCAGTTTCATTTGGAGAAAATGATTCTACCTCATAAAAATTTTCATACTAGCAAAAATAATATTGGCTATGCAGTCTGTTAACACGTTCCGATCAGATAATGGCAATGCAAAGCTCGCCTTTTTTTTTTTTTTTTTTTGAAGCATCATTATATTTGATCATGTTGCAATGAAGAAAGACTTTTTCGGTCATAATTTTAGTGTTGTGTTTAATTCTCTTTATATGGCTTCTGTACCTGGTCTATCTAATATGATGAAGTTTATAATTTGGGAAGGAGCAGTGTGGAGAGGGAGGAAAAGGAAAGTGAAGTAGGAGAGATTGGTGGAAATGTCTTATTTTGCTCTGTGTTCAGTCTGATACATAAGTTGCCTGACTCCCAACCCATGTCTACAGTAGAGAAACACACTTGGATCAAGCCATACGTTGTAAGCGATTGGTTTGCTGAAATTGAGTGGCATCTTCAATTACAGTATCAAAATGCAGAATTATAGGAAAGTATTAAAAATCTCTTCAGTTTCCATTAAAATCATGAGTACTAAAATTCAGTACCCTCATAGCTGATTCTCTTAACTGTAGTCTAGTTTAAAAATCACGTATATTGCTTTCGTACATTGAGTGGCCATTTTTTAACTGCATATGAAGTTTAAACTCTGCTTGCTTTCCCACCTCTCTATAGGGTGAAATTTGCCCACACCCATGAGACTGTTTTACTCTTCTCAGGACATGCACTCATGTAGGCTGTCGCCCCTTCTGCCACCTCCTTTCCACCATCCACTGTTCTGAACCACTTTGTATAGTAATTTTGCAACAACTAGCTTATATTTCAGGTATTGTGCCTTTCTTTAAGTCAGTCTCCCTGGAATGCTGCCTCCTGTTTAATGCCCAGCTTAGCTACCTCTTTAATAATCCCTATCGGAAAGCACTGGCTCATTGATTTTCCCTTGACAATGGTGTACAATGGCGGCACACTTTGTTTCATCAATTGATGTTTGTCATTATTAAGTTAAGGAAGAAATTGTTTATAAAAGTTTTGTATCTCCCACATATATAGGGTACAGAGTACACATGTATGTTACCTAGCTAGTTTCTTTCTTGTTATAATTCACTAATAATTTTAACACCTACTTACTGATAAAGTATTTTTTCACCCTGTGTTTTAAGTGCTTTACACACATTATGTGATTTATTTCTCTCTACAACCCTGTATAAGTTACTTATCATGCATTATGCATATTGAGGAATGGTTGCTTAGGTCAGTTCCCAAGATGACTATAGCTCAGAACTTGCATTAGAACTGAAGTTTGCCTTTTTTGAACTATCCCACTAATAGCAACTGTGGTCCTGACAGGAGCTTAAAATGCTAATGAATCTAAGTTTGTGGAATGATTGGAAACATAAAAGTTACATATGTGCAAATATGAGAGTATATACACAGATTTATATATAAAACATACTTAATAATATGAGCGTCAAAAATACACTAACATCATTTACAGTTTAATCTTATGTGACTTTCCTTTAACAAAAGTCATTGCCTACTTTGGGCGTTAGGAGTGGGAAGGAAAGGGAATAAAAATCCTTATATTTAACTCTTTTTTATCTGGCAGTTTAGTTCTAGCAGCATTTTTGTTGGTGGTGTGAATTGTCTTCCCTTTCCTATATAGCCAGATGAGAGAATTACTATCTACTTCATTAAATTGCCTGAATTTTCTTGCTAACCTATGAATGGTGAAATTTGGCTCAAACAGTATTAGAATTTCAGGTTTATTTTATTTGTTCAAACCTAGAGTATGTTAGAGTCTCAGAATTTTAGCCCCTTTGATGCTTCTGTAATATATTATCAATTTAAATAACACATATCTGATACAAATTAAAATGTTTTTGAAATAGGTATTTCACACTTTGAAACCATATACACCAGAAAGATCAGATGTGTTTGATGGAAAATGTAGTGATTCAGGAGTAGTGGAAAATTGATCACAGTTGGGGGAGGATAGCTGTCTGTATTGTCTCCTTGTACCAAGAACACCAAATACTTGGGAGGTTATCAGGGAACTTGAGGGGGAATGAGGATTCACCTAGTGTTAACTATACTCTGGTTAAACAACAGGCTAATGACATTTTCATCTTAAATTACACTGCATTGTGTACCTATGCTAGTAAAGTAGATAATAGTCTACTATTCTTGGGAAAATGCTATAGTATTCTTGTAGAAGTATTTAAACGGATTTTACTTTACCAATTTTATTTTCTTCTATTTCAATTATAATTAATTCTTAGGATAGTTTGACTCAGATAAACCTTAATTCCATATTTAAGAGTAAAATGAATTTTTTATTTGAATGAGGAAAGCATAGATATGACTGCACTATGTGTTTTCTATCTCTGGCCTTTAAATTCGAAGAAGTGTTGAGAGTATAGTAGTTTTTATACTGCTTTAGAAGTTGTAAATCTGTCTATAAGGACTAATATTTAAACACTAAAACATCTTTTTTTATGAGCGACTGTTCAACCATTTAATCATCTGAGTAATACAACAGGAAATAATTTTTTCAATATTATAGAAATGATTAATAATCAAATTTAAATTTGAATAAATACTTTGTACATATTTCTCACTAATTATGCCACACCTTATTTTAATGTATCCTAAGCCATTAATACAAAATCATGTCTCCTAGAAATAGTACCCTCAGAATAATATTCAAATACAAGGATACAATATGCAATATGATGGAAATTTATATGTATCAGTAGTTTTATAGTCAATGTTTGAAAACACCTAAATATTTTTAAATTTCAGTATCAGTCCCTATGTTCTACTGGACTAATTTTTAGTTTGTAAAGGTTAACTGGTGATTTTCTTAATGACTTCATAAACAGTTCAGGATGAAGACTGTCTTTTGACTAGTAGACTATGACGCATAAGTTTTTAAGACAGGTGAAAAACAGACCTACTCTGATTAAAAAATGACCCCTCTTAGTCATCATATTTGACATCATATCCATTTGTTCTTTATGTAATCTGAGACATATTAATTCAATCTTTTTTTCTGTTTTTCTGATCAGAATAAGATATACTTATTCCAACAAAAAGATTTGGGGAGGGAGATAATCACTACTGATAGTAAATATGCTTTTCTGAGTTTTATTCTTTGTCTAAAATGTGCCTTACATTAATTGGCATTAAAAATTAAACCATATTTGTTACAAATATTGTAACATTGTTTTCATTAGATATTCGTACCTGAAACTGTCAAATAACTGCATATTTTCATGTGAATATGCCCGTCTCTAGTTCACATTATTTTATTTCTAGAGAGATTCCTTTTATCTGGGCCTCTGATTTACTTATTTGTTTTTAAAGACATATATGTATATATATATATATATATATATATATATATATATATATATGCATACAGAGCTGGGTATAGGCTAGAGGTGCAGGGGCGATGAGAGGCTTCACCAGAGACAGAGTGGGGAACAGAGCAGGCCGACTGACAAAGTACACTGCTGAGGGGAGCAGCAGGTGGGTCAGGAGAGGTCTGCTGCACCATTTGGGCCACCTCAAGGGGAGGGATCAAACTCATGCCAAAGTGACTTTAGCTTTTTTTTGCTGTGCTTTAACATGCTGTGCCACCAGGGAGGGCCCCTCTGATTTATTTTGAGCAGTTGAATCCTTTAAAATTTCTCTTTCAGAGAAAAATCAAGGTGATCCAGAGAACTTTCTTATGCTACTTTTCCTTGACTCCTTTTTTTCCTTTTAGCATCAGTCATTTCATTACAGATGATTCAGCTTGCATGGTAAAAACTATCAGAGGAATCTCTAGACAAGTGGGAAATGGGGATGAATTTATATGTGTATTTTAATAAGTATATAAGTATGTATATTGAAATACATATTTGATTAGTTGTTTCCTCAGTGAGATTTTAAAATTTTCATCAACTGCTAAGTGCAGACATAAAAAGTGCATTAATCTTAATGTTCGATGTGATTATTTGAATCTAACACAAACTTCTTGCTTTAAGATATTACATCCTATGGTTAACATTATCAAAGTAAAATCTTCTTTTATATGAAGTTGGACTTGTTGAAGAATTTCTTATTAGTCATTTAGTAAACAGCTTAGTAGAAAAGTGTGTAGTTGTAGACAGTATTTTTTAAACCCTGAATCTCCAGATAATTTCAGGTTTGTTCCTGTTTATGTATCATGAAGTAAAGTGGGCTTCTGGCAAGCATCCAATTAATTTCTATCAATGTAGGTAGACTAACAAGATAATGTTGTTCAAGTGTGCTCTCCTTCCAGTCTGTCTCAGTGTCTTCTGTATTGGTATGCAACTGATGATCAGGAAAAAATTGTTATAGATGACCATTTCAGCAAGTGAAAAAAAGAAGGGCTATGGACTATAAGAAAGTTAAACCAATATGGACTATAAGAAAGTTACTTTGTTTATGAAGCTGCATTCTTTTGTAATGTGATATCCTTGGCCTTTTGTAAACATTGGGAAAGAGTAAATATGAATGACCTCTATTTGCTTGGAGTTCCTGCACATACTGAAGCTGAAATCCCTTGTATGTGTTGTCTCTCACTCTTCCCCTGAGAAGGAAGTCATGAAATTGAAGGTGACAACTTTTTTTTTTTTTTTAATATTCCATGGCACTACATAAAATACCCATAGGAAAGTTACTACATCTGAATATAGGTGCTCTCTGAGATCTGCATTTATTTCACTACTGATAGTCATTTTTGTCTCTCACTTTGTCTCTGTTTTTCTTCTGTAGCAGTTATATGCTGCCCAGCTAGCTGCAATGCAGGTTTCTCCAGGAGGAAAGCTCCCAGGCATACCCCAAGGCAACCTCGGTGCTGCTGTATCTCCTACCAGCATTCACACAGACAAGAGCACAAACAGCCCGCCACCCAAGAGCAAGGTACTCTTTTCAGGAAGTTACATGTTTTGCCATTTAGAGTTTGACTTTTGCATTTGGTGATATTTATTGAATGCTATTGTGTGCCAGCAACCAGGCTTTACTCTGCTTCAAAACTCTGCTTTTTCAAGATGAGTCAAAAAGGTCAATAAGAGGGGCATATGTATAAATTTGCATACATATATTTAGTGATTAAGTTATTTAACTAGCTGTAGTAGTAATGTGAGCTTTATGGGAAAGGTTTGCTTTGCTCAAGTACTTACAGTCTTATAAAATATATACCCATATTCTAGGATAAAAGTGCCTTAAGTTACTAAGACAAAGAGAACTTCCATGAGGAATCCTGGGAAAGTTTTCCTAAAGAAGAGACAGCTGATACCGTTCTTAAAATATGAGTGCAGTTAGAGAATGCAGGAAATGCGTGGTACAGGAAAAATAAAATTTTTGACATAATATTCAATGAGGTAAATCATGTCAAGACTTAGAATTAATAATAGTGTTAGAAATAAGAGTATTTGGTAATAAGTCTGCTTAGAGCTAAGGTGCCTGAGAGAACATGGGAAAAGATTCAGGAAAGACTCAAATAATTATTGTTTAAGAGAAGAGAGAAGCAGAAAAATTAATGTGGAGGCTTTTAAGATCTTACTTAGATGATGATATGTGAATATATTACACTTCCTCTGAAAAAGGTAAGAAGAGTGACTGTAAACTAGTTTTCCTGAGGTGACTCAGATAATAGTGATACATACTCCAGGCAATGAGAAATGTTAAGCAGAAAATTGACACAGCTGACTTACCCACCAAGAAACCACGTATTTTGCCTTTTGCTGAATTACCTAGAAGGTTTGCTTTTGATCTTCATTTCATAATGAAGTAATATAGCAAAATACATAGTAAAAAACATACACAGAGGGAAAAAAAGGGAAAAAATGAAAAAAAAAAAATCCAAGAACTTTTTTTCTTAGTCCTTTTCTAGTATCCTGACAGATGCCTTTCACTTAACCTGGAGAGCAGATCAAGGAGGACGGGATCAGCTGGGGAAGTGCACTCCAGCCTCCATCTTCTCAGAGTTCTCTAGTTCTTCTCTCGGGGAATAAGAGATAAATGCATTTACTTATATAGCTTCACGTGGACAAGGACCTTATAAAATGCTTCCCAGTAGTATGTGCAGAGATAAAAATGCTGCACACACACTGTGACATGGCAGAGATGCACATGTGGCTTTTGAGATGGATACAGCTGTAAAAAAGACCTGGCGTGTTCTGTGCCTCATGTGTTGGCTTAGCCATGCCTGGTCTAATTGTCTTGACAGTCACAGCAGTGTATATACGTTGAAGCATAGTAATAATTATAAAACACTTACTAAAGGAAGAGAGGCAAGATGGTGACAGAGTGAAGCCACCAAAATCATTGCCTCCAAGCACTTTAGGATTTTAAGATTAAAAAAAATGGACAGAAAACTTACATACTACAAGTTTAACCAAAATGAGAACATCCTGGACTCACTAGAAGGAAGATAACTGAGGGAAACAAAAATTTTGGAGAGCCACAATTGGGGAGCTATGATCACAAAACGCCCTGGGTGCCCAGAGACCAGGAAGTGCTGCAGAGGGAGACTTACAGCGAGGCTTTGGCAGCTGCTTTTTGCCCCAGCCCTGCTACAGCTTTGGAGATAAACTGAGACAACTCAGCTAGGGAGAGGAAACCAAATTGTGGGAAAAGACTGCAGCTCAGCTCTGGGAGTGCCCAGGTGCCCAGATACGCCACAGATGTGTTGCCCTTCTTTGCCCAGCAGCCCCAATAAAGCCCTGGATATAAACACAGCTAGGTGAGTGGATCCCAAACTATGGGGGTGGTGGGGACAAGGAAGAAAAAAAAAAAAAACAACTGCTCTACTCGAAGCCCAGGAGGTAGAGAAGATGAACTGGCAATTGGGGTACCTCTAGCCCTACCTGCATATCCTGCCCCCCACAACAGAGAACTGAGACTAGGCGACATTAGGGTATGGTCCTGGTGCAATTTTTAAGGCGTAGTCAGCAAGACTCACAAACCTTACCCTGAGGTAAAGGGGAGTAAAAAAAAAAAAATGGTTAGACAAGACTCAACCACAGACCCAACACTGGAAAATGCAAAAACTTTAACAATCTGCTATGGGCACATTCAACATAGAGAGGCCCTAGGAAGTGTCTCAAACGGGGAGACTTGCTAAGGGGTCTACCTGCTTACTACATCTACCCATAAAAACTGTGGTAAAACCCTGGAGTTAAAGAGATACAGCTGGGCTCCGTGAGAGGACCTCAGGCAGTAGAGAGGCACTTATTAGGGAGAGACAGTTTGGAGTAGACACAAAGAGCCGTGGAAGCTCAGAGGGAGGACTGGCAGCTTGCTCAACTGGGAGGATTGCAGCCTCTTTCACTCCCTTGCACTCCTGTTATGGCAGGGGGAGGCACCCCCCCCACACACACACACACAGAAGAGGCCAGAAGACTTGTGAGCTAGAAAGGCTCACAGTACTTAGAAAATAAAAATGCCAGCTACCAACTAAACCACAGGCCCAGCTCCAAGGAGACCTACAAAACTTCTAATACATCATGCCCCCCATGAGCACTTACAAACATAGAGGGAACCAGGGACATCTGAAGGCACCTTCCAGAAACAAGGACTCGTTACTGGAAGAGGCTGAACACCACAAGAGACCCCTCACTGCTACCCGCTGAGACGACAGACACAATTACACACAGTGGGGGCTGGAAAAATAGCAGAACTCAGAATACACTCCATAGCTGAAGTGTCTGGAAGTCCTTTAGCCATCCCAGAAAGAACATCCAAAAAAAATTGCTGGTCAATTAAAAACAACACCATGTCTCAGCAAATAGAAAGTATTAGAAAATACACAACTGGGAAAAGAAGACAAATACCCAAGCAAGTCCACAGGGGAAAAATTCGACACAAAAAGATCAGTCATCAGAAAGCACCAAAGAAATAGAAGAACTACTTACCCTACCAGACAGAGAATTGAGAATCATCATGATAAACAAACAAAAAGAAGATGAGAAGGAAAAAAAAAAAAGAGAGAGAAGATGAGATATGAGGCAAGCCATCAAGGAATTGAAGAATGCAAACAAGAAAATGAATGAAAGAAATAAAATGAAAAAAAGATATGAGACAAGCATGCAACGAACTGAAGAAAGAAAATGAGACATTAAAAAAGGAAATAGAAGAAATGCAAGCGATGAAAAGGCCACTGAGGAGGTAAAGAATGATGGGAAAAGTAATGAAAACAGAACAGATGACATGGAAGAATGAATCAGCACTCTTGAAGACAGACACAAAAAGAATTAAAAAAAAGAAAATGAAAGAGAAGTAAAAAGGAAAAGGAACGAAGAAACACTTCAAGAGCTAACTAACACCATAAAGAAAGGAAATATCAGAGTTATAGGTATCCCAGAAGGTGAAGAGAAAGGTCAAGGAACAGAGAAAATATTCACAGAGATAATAGAACACCCCTAATATGAAGAAGGAGATGAAAGTAGACATCCAAGAAGCAAGAACACCAAACTACCATGATGACAGGAGAAATACAGCAAGAATCATTATAGTAAAACTACCAAGAATATAAGACAAGGAAAACATAATGAGAACTACAAGAGGGAAGAAACAAATAACCTATAAAGGGAAACTGATCCGGATAATATCAGACTTCTCCGAAGAAACATTATGGGCAAGAAGAGAGTGGAGGGACATACTCAACAAACTCCAAAGCATTAAATGCCAACCAATAATAGTCTATCCTGCAAAGCTCTCCTTCCTCTACGAAGAAAGAATAAGGAAATTTTCAGACAACTAGAAACTCCACAATTTCGTCATGACTAAACCCCCACTCCAAAAGATACTACCAGAAACCCTTAAACCAAATCCAGCAGGAGAATGAACAAGAGCAGTTCGAAATACAAAAGGACCGAAATGGTACATGTTGGTGCTAGTATATCAATATGATCTCTAAATGTAAATGGCTTAAACTCATCAGTCAAAAGACACAGAGTTGCAGGATGGATTAAAAACAGAACCCAGTGTTATGCTGTCTATAGGAAACACATCTAACTTTAAAATATAAAAATAGGCCCTCCCTGGTGGCACAGCGGGTTAAAGCACTGCACTGAGAAGCTAAAGCCACTTCCGCATAAGTTCGAATCCCGCCTGCCCCGGAGGAGACCACATGGTGTGGCAGACCTCTCCTGACCCGCCCGCTGCTCCCCTCAGCA
>NW_004567137.1:5745343-5745953 GCF_000260355.1 Condylura cristata
AGGAAAACAGTCCAAAAAATCAATGAAACCAAAAGTTGGTTCTTTGAAAAAATAAACAAGATAGACAGGCCATTAGCCAGGCTCACAAGGAAAAAAACAAGAGAAAACACAAATAAAGAGAATCATAAACGAAAGGGGAGAAATCACAACAGATCCAGCAGAAATCAAAAGAATAATGAGAAAATACTATGAACAACTACATGCAAACAATTTTGACGATTTAACAGATATGGACAAATTCCTACAACTCTACAACCACCCAAAACTAGATAAAGAAGAAATAGAACAACTAAACAGGCCAAGGAACTAGAAGAAGTAATCAAAACCTTCCCCAAGAATAAAAGCCCAGGACCAGATGGATTTACAAATGAATTTTACTGAACATTCAGAAAGGAACTAGTACCTATTCTACACAGACTCATCCAAAAAATCGAAAAAGAAGGAAAACTACCACAAACTTTCTATGAAGCCAACATCACACTAATACCAAAACCTAACAAAGAAAACACAAAAAGAGAAACTTCAGACCAATCTCCCTAATGAACACCGATGCAAAAATCCTCAACAAAATCTTAGCTAACAGAATCCAACAATGCATTAAAAGAATAAT
>NW_004567137.1:5748998-5769333 GCF_000260355.1 Condylura cristata
CACCATGAAATGGAAAGACATCCCCTGCTCATGGATCGGGAGAATTAACATCATCAAAATGGCCATCCTGCCAAAAGCAATATACAGATTTAATACCATCCCAATAAAAATCTAAATGACATTCTTCAAAGAAATAGAAAAATATTGATAAGATTCATATGGAACAACAAAAGACCCCAAATAGCCAAAACTCTCATGACTAGGAAGAAAGAGAATGGAGACATTACAATCCAAAACTTCTAGCTATACTACAAAGCCATAATAATCAAAACTGCATGGTACTGGAACAAGAATCGACACAGAGACCAGTGGATTAGAATAGAAACCCCAGATATAAACCCACAGGTTTATGGACAGCTAATTTTTGACAAAGGATCAAAGAAGATACAATGGAACAAAGAAAGTTTGTTCAGCAAGTGGTGCTGGGAAAACTGGGAAACTACATGTAAAAAACTGAACGTAGATCACTACCTCACATCATACACAAAAGTCAATTCGAAGTGGATTAAAGACCTAGACATAAGAACGGTAACCATAAAATACCTGGAAGCAAAGATGGACCAACCACTACATGACATACACTTCAGCCGCATCTTTAAAGATAGAGCACCCAGTGCAACAATAGTGAAGGCAAGGATAACTAGATGGGACTACATCAAGTTAAAGAACTTCTGAACAGCAAAAGAGACAGTACAAAAGACAAACAGATATCCCACTGATTGGGAAAAATTTTTCTCACACAAAACTAGCGATAAAGGTTTGATCACAAAGATATACAAAGAACTGATAAAACTCAACAAAAATAAACAACCCCATCAAAAAATGGGCAGGAGAGCTAAAAAGACATTTCTCCAAAGAGGAAATGCAGATCGTCAACAAGCATATGAATGTTCAACATCACTTGTAATAAGGGAGATGCAAATTAAAACCACAATGAGATACCACTTCACCACAGTGAGAATGGCACACATTAAACCAACTAGCAGCAACAAATGTTGGCGAGGATGTGGAGAAAAAGGAACTCTTCTGCACTGCTGGTGGGAATGCAAACTAGTACGACCACTATGGAAAACTGTTTGGAGGTTCCTCAAACTACTTAACATGGAGGTTCCCTACAACCCAGTAACCCCACTCCTAGGTGTCTACCCAAAAGACACAAAAACACTGATTGAAAAAGATACCTGCACCCCCATGTTTATTGCTGCTTTATTTACAATTGGAAAAACATGGAAGCAGCCCAAATGCCCATAAGTAGATGACTGGATTAAAAAGATGTGGTACATATATACAATGGAATATTCCTCAGCAACCAAAAAAAAAAAAAAAAAGAAACACACGTCTTTTGCAGCAACATGGATGGAGCTGGAAAAGATCATGCTTAGTGAGATAAGCCAGAAAGAAAAAGAAAAATACCGGGTGGTTTTGGTCATAGCAGGCATATAATGGACCAGGTGAGAAAACAGTAATAATGAACAGCCATATACCAGAGACATTTTATGGGAGTGGAGTGGGGAATGGGATCAAAAACAGTGGGGAGAGGGAAGTGGGCTGGACTAAGGTGATGGCACATGGGTGACTTGATGATGGGAAATCCACAGGGATTACAACTGAGATGAAAAAAAAAGTACAAAATGATGTAAAAATAAACTACTATATTGTATATTGAAAAAACATTTAATAAAACTTAATGTCAAAATGGAGTCATTTTCATGTCTTCTTGGACAAGCAATTTTAACATATTACACGTATACTTTACCTTCCAGTAGAATAATTAGCTACAACAACCTAGTCTTTGTCACCTACCAATAATTCTGTTGAGTATTGTTAGTACTATTTTGTCTTGATTAGTGTAATTGCACATCATGTTTTATAATGATACTTTGTATAAGGACATGATTTTAGTATAGTTAATTACTTTTCAATAATCAATAAGTCTTTTCTTACCCCTGGAGTAACTTACCTCATTCATTCATGTCCTGTTCATTTGTTCACCCATCCATCCATTTAAAGGTTTATCCTGCAGTTGCTCTGTTGACGTGTCCTTATGGACCAGTGGCAAGTCCACAGGTGACTGAAAGTTTGTTTTGCCAGTATTAGGACTCTCTGTGAGCTGTGTGATTCTAGATATTTATAAAATTCCAGAGTCTAGGTGCAAAACAGGCAAATTACTTCAGTGATGTTAAAATTCTTCCTCTATTTAGGACTAATGGAAAAGTAGCTTGTGCTTCGATAGCCTTGTTGCTACATGATATTTTCAAAAATGTAGTATATTTTTAAAGTTTGGTTACTTTTTGAAAATTAGCCAGCATGAATTTTCTATCCCATAAAATAAAGCTTAAGAAAGTTACAGATATTGTATTTCTTCCCATCTGCATTTATTAGCTTAACTGATTTTAACCTTTTTAGTAAAATTTTCCCTTTTTAGTGCACTTTTAGTATCATGTCCACCACTTAACTCTTACAGTCAGAAAAGATGGCTTAAATGTGGTTATGTTTTAGCTCAGCAGTAAAGTTCAGTGGTAAGAATAGCAGCCCAATAAATATCACTGTTGTCATTTTAATGAAGAACATGGTCCCAAAAATACAACCCATAGTAAATAAAGTGGGGCCCGCCTTCTCAATACATGAATTTGGTTTCTTATACCTGGAGTTGACATTTATATGAAGCATAATAACTACTGTAACTTCAAAAGCCTTTACTTTTATAAGAGAGCTATCAGATGATTTTATATTTTTATCTTTTAACAATGTAACCAGCAATTCTTAGCACCCTGAAGGTCTTTTCTGTATATTTCACTGGTGAATTTTCATGCCTGTCTCACTATAAATAGGATTATTTTATTGAAGAGTTTGGTGCTGTCTTCGCACCCACTTGATGATGGACACTGAAAGCACGCTTACTGTTTGGAATAGTGGACTCGTAAGCCACGTCCAAGTAGTGATGTTAGGAAATGGTCTTACTGGCAGCTGTCAAAAAATCAGCCACTCCTCTGGGTTTTATTGCCGATCCTTCTTCCCAGGTGCGCCTTTGCCTTTGACTCACAACTCTAGAGAAGGACACAAACAAAACTTATTTGCAATTTGCAAAAAAAATGGAAGGGGGGAATCAAAAGGAGGGGTCTCCAAAAGACTGTAAAATTGTACAGCATGAGTCCTCTGATGCATGCTGTTTTCAATCTGCTGTGTGCCAGTTGGAGGCTTGGGGAGTGTGTGCGCACGCGAGAAAGGATAATGCTGAGAAATGATAGAGTGGCTGTGACCTCCAAGCTCAGCCTGGAAATCCAAGACATTGATTTCACTTAGCATTCCTGCTGAGAAATCTGGCGGAGTTCAGTTGTAATAAAAGAACAAGATTCTGTTCTAATGGTAATGGCGTATGACAGACATATCACTTTGTCTGTCCCCAGCACCAGAAAGGAGGATTGGAGAAGGGTCAGCTGACCTGCCTGTGGTGTTGTGTGAGTGCTGTACTGAGCTTTGAACTGCTGCAGTGGAACATAATTATTTATAATATTAAATGATAAAGAAACTGTTAGAGGACTCACAGTGAACCTCTAAACACTGCACTCAGAAAATGTGTTCTATAAAACACGAAAACACGAAAAGGAATCTGGTCTCTTCAAAACCTGTGTTAGAGAATGTGGATAGTGTTGCTGTTCAGTTATTTGTCCTTGAACTTACTGTCTGTGAACCATTTTCATTAATGCTTGACATGTCATTGATTTTATTTTTTTAATATCTTGATTTTATGAAGCACAAGCCAAAAAAAAATTTTTTCATGGTTTCTTTTGCCATACATTGGTAAATTAAGACCATTGTAGGTTTTAAATTTTTGCAGGTGTCACATAAAACCTTTCTTAATATATACACATTTATCTCTTTACCAATAATTTAATCTGGCCATCCCTGGTGGCACAGTGGGTTAAAGTGCAGCACTGCAAGCTAGCTGCAGCTACCTTAGTGCCAGTTCCATCCCCGCCTTGAAGGTGATTCACATGGCGAGGCAGACCTCTTCTGTCTCACCTGCTGCACCCCTCAGCAGCGTACTTCATTGATCTGCCTGTTCTGTCTCCCCACTCTGTGTGGTGAATCCTCGCACCACCACTGCACCTCTGGCCCGCACCTCAGTTCTATATGCATAAATAAATAAATAAATACTTTAAAAAATAATTTAATCTTTTGGATTCTATTCCAGAATTATTTTTCTCACTGACCAACAAAACATCCTATTTTAATCCTTCAGAGACAGTATAATATTACTTGTGTGTCCTCTCAGCTCTGTGTATAGCTAAATATTGAGAAATAACTCTGAAGGTATGAAATCATGAACTCCTGTGCACACAGAGTCTTGTTCAGGGAAAATGTAGAAATAATCCTGCTGATAATATTATGTAAAATGATTAATTAAGGTATTGTTGAGCAGCATTTGTCTTAGAATCTCGTTTGTAATATTGCTGCTTTAGCTCTGCTTCTGTTCCGTAACAAATGTTTAAATTGATGCATCTAGAGTTTAGCATTCTGCCTCCAGCTCAACACATGTATTCAGTGACTTGTGTTTCTGTACCACCTATTTCTTCACTTAAATGATTTTATGCATTACTTATTGCCATCCTTTTAAGAACCTGGATAGTCTGCTTTGTGATGGTAATTGGCATTTTGGTTACCTTTTTTTGGTAAGAATATTTTATTTGCTTAAAAAACAATACTCTCGGTGTCAACTTTAAACTAGGTATCTTGACAGGAACAGTGTTTTTCTCAGTCTTATACAACTAAGACAGTTGTTGGTGATGAAAAGACTTATAACTCCATGTTATCAAAAAATGCTCCCTGGTCGTAGAGGTACCAGCCATTTGACCCTCACGCCTTTAAGTGCGCTGCTGCTGTAGAAGTAGACCCATCTTGGGAAATCTCTAAGGGCACCTTGGAAGTCGTGTTAAAGATCTCTTTGTAGTTGATGAAAACTCATATATAGCCTGCAGCAACCTCAAGTAGTTAGTGTGAAAAGCTGATGAGAGAATCTTTAGGTGCTTTTCTTTTAACCTGGCCCTGACCTGGTCATCCCGCTGGTCAGAGCTGTATCTCTGTTGATGAAAGAAGTGTCTAGATTATCTAGATAATCATTTTTGTTTCTGCTCTTTTCAAATACCCCTGGCAATCGCGTTGTCCATTGTTCAGCATTAGCAACTGGAGTCATAACAAGGAAAGTAAATATTTCCCAACAATCCAGAAACAGCCCCATCCAGCTGACCAGACACACACAATAAGTTTCTGGGAGATGTACTTTATAAATATATTCAGATTCAGAAGCAGGATGGACTGTGTGGTTACATGATACTTCTTCTCAGGCAGTGATAAGACCTCTTTAGACTCAGTAGCCCTGTGTTGAATGAGGAGCGTCCCAAGTGCCACTGGCTTCTAGGAGGACTCCTGTTCTGTGCAGGACTGATGCCAGTTATGCTTCTTCATGCCACTAAATAAGCTTTACATTTCACTAACGAAAGGGGGAACTTTATGGTTTCCTATTCTGAATGCCAACTGTGGTACCCACATACATAGGATTACTTAGCAATGCTGGAAGTATGAGAAATCAGAAAACAATATGATTCATCTTAATTAAAATTAGTTCACACAGGAGATTTAAGAATGCTTTTTATTTTCTGTCTGCTAACTTTGAGACAGTGTTCTGTAACTCTGCTGTGGAGGGGCCAGGGTGAAGGAAGCTGAACACAGCATTTACAGCATACTCAAAACTCTGCCTAGGCACTACCGATATTCAGCATAGGGGTATTACTTTTAACAGGATGACAATCCTTTTAAAATAAAGGGCATCAGAGAAATTTCATATTGTTTAAGTGAAGCAAGAATTGTTCAGTCCCCCACAGGAATATTTCTGGGATGAAAAGTGACAAGTACTACTGATTGCAATGCTGACTTCATTCAGTACTTACCACTATTTATCTGTCCTTGAAAATTTTTAAGTAGTAGGATTTGCTAGAGATATACTTTCCAATATGTAAAAGTTCCTAGAATAATATATTTCACTTATTATTAGAAAATGTCAGGTAAAGATCTCAACTCAAGACACAGGATTAGAGCTTGCCTCCAATATAGCATCTTGTAATCATCCACAGTGCTGAATAGTGTTAATAACAAAGGAGCTGCCATTTACCTATATGTGAGATCAAGTAAAACCGCTGATCCCTCCTGAAACTGTTGAACCTGGTACTTCTGGAGATTGCATTTCTCTTCAAACTTCAGAACAGAAAGGGACGTTAGTCTCAGCTAATTATAACTGTATTCAAAACTGACCACTTTCTATTCTTAGGTTTTACACATTATCTGGCATATCAATTAAATTTGAGAATCTCCCTAGTACCTTGCTCTTTGCTGCTGCTTTGTGCTCTGTTGAAGAGCCCTTAAACACCCCTTCCTCCCCTATCTCAACATCTGAGAAATAATAATTTTGAGTCTTTGAGATCCTCAAGAGGTGAACTGGGGAATTCATTTGACAAGAATCACCCCATGGAGTTGAACTGTAAATGTGGCCCATTATCATTATCATCACTTTGTGGGGGGAGGGACGTATTTACAGTAGAGATAACACGGTCCCCTTGTCATTTTAAAGAAAATAGTTTTCTTTTTTGTGGTCCCATGTTGCTAACCTGAAATATGTTAAATGAAGTGTTATCAGCAGAGCCTGGCATGAGCCCACTCTCCCTTTTCATCTGGATTCAGTTGACAGGGATCTCAAACAGCCACATACTTAAACAGAGGCTTCTCCCAGCTCAGTGATGCTAAATGTCCAAGTAGGTCATTTGGAGATAGATTCTTATGACTCAGGAACAGAGTGGCTGGCCACATTTGTGACATAAGAACAATAAAAATTGCACAAGAAAGAGATAGGCTAGTTACAGTCTCAGCAATTTTTTAAAAATGGGCAAACTAAGCAGAGGGATTTCGGTCTGTCCTCTGGAATCAAGAGGCCTGGCCTGTATTTCTCAGTGTATGGATTTTGTTTTGACAGGAACCTGTCCTGCACACAGCAACCAGCTCTGATGAGCCATGTCAGAGCTTTTTAGTAATGCAAACCTGGGGAAAAGCAAGAGGATGCTGAGCATGGGCAAGCACAGAATCAGACATTGAATTATACACATACATACATACACATATATATATATATTTAAAGATTTATTTATGCATTCAGAACTGGGGTACAGACCAGAGGTACAGGGGCGGTGAGAGGATTCACCAAAGACAGAGCAGGGAGCAAAACAGGCAGATCGTCAAAGTACACTGCTGAGGGGAGCAGCGGGCGGGTCAGGAGAGGTCTGCTGTGCCTTGTGGGTCACTCCCAGGGCAGGGATTGAACTCATGCTGAAGTGGCTTTAGCTTCTTAGTGCTGTGCTTTAACCCGCTGTGCCACTAGCGAGGGCCCCATTAAATTATATGTTTTAAGAGAATCTTGTTCTCCAAACTTGCTGCAACCCAATGCAGTCTGCCATCCAAGAAGCTGTGTATAAAGCATGTTATAGCCAGGCCATTAAAACCTAAATAATATAGTAGAACAAAAACTCTGAAAAGATGTTTTAGTGATGGAAGAATCTAGTACAGCCCCATGGATATCATGGCAGAACTAGTCGAGTCATTGCTCTGTCAGAATGAGAAAGCCAAAATGAGCTCCTGTTGTTCTTTCCTTGAGGGAGAAATAGCTAATTCCAGTCCGCTGAACACCTTTCCTTTTCTTTCAACTTTATTTATTATTATTTTTTTTTTACTTTTTAAAATATTTATTACTCCTTATTTTACATCTTTGTTCATTTTTGTCCAGTGCTTGCTTTCTCCTCTCAGGTGTTGTCCCAGTAAAATTCCCACCACCAAGTCACTATGCACTCCTGTTTTGCTCCTCCTCCCTCGCCCTCCCCTGTAGAATGTTCTGACTTTCAGTTGCCTGTTAATTTTGTTTTGCTTTTATTTTTATTGTTACTTTTGTCTCCTACAGCATTGTAAGTTGTCCAGAGGTTCAGGATCACACCTCCTCAGATGTATGACCCGCCCGCTGCCAGCACGCACCACCCTAGTCCTTTTCTCTCTCCTTTGTCGCTGACTGGCACCTCACTTGGGGTTTTGATTAGTGTTCCCTTCACCCCCGAGTCCTCAGCTGTGCAGAAACTTCTTGAATTGACAGTTGAAACCATAAATTCTCTAACCCTCAGATTTCATTCTCTTTTTGTAATTAAACATATCCTGCTCACACTTCTTTTTCTTATTCATAAAACAGGATGAATTTTGTTAACTCTTTAACAGAAATAACCCAAGGGTATTTTTTTTAAATGACAACAAGCACTAGTGTATTCTTAGCTTATTGGAAAATTATATATGTATACACACATATGTATGTATGTATACACATATATAACATACATGTATATATGTATGTATGTATGTATGTATGTATGTATGTATGTATGTATGTGCATATTTATTTGTTATAGGAAAATCAATAGTTTGAATAAACAGATAAAGCATTCCAGGCCCACCCTGGAGGCTCAGGGGCTAAGTTTCAGCACTATAACACTATCAAAGCTGCACCCTAAGCTCAGTCCTCAACCAGGGCACAAACCCACGTGGCCCAGCAGACCTGCCTCACCCCCTGCTCCCCTCAGCAGTGTATTTCAGTAGACCCTTCTGTTCTGTTCCCCACTCTGTCTCTGGTGAATCCTCTCACCATCTCCCCCTCCCACCCCACCCCTACACACACACCTTTAGCCTACAACCCAGGTCTTCTAATCATAAATAAATCTTTTTTAAAAAAGCATTCTATTTTTTTAATATTCAAAAAGGACAGTGGAAAGAAAATAATGAAACATATACATGTGTAAAACTTGGAAAAATAAAGAGATGGAACATTCTAAGCTAAATACCACCAACTTCAAAACCCATAGTATTCAAAAGCTTCATTTATCAACAAGCTGATGCATCCAGCAGGTGACTTGTGGAATTATGGAAGCTTGAGTAGGGATAATACCTAGAAAACATTGAGTCCAGTGCACAGTAGCCCTGTCACACTGTCACCCAGGTGCTGTCGTAAGGAACCTTCTCTAGTGACTGGGACCAACATCTTGGATAGGTGGGGTTACTCTGTTCAGAATAACCCTTACTGTCACGATACTGTTATTTAAATATAACTCTAATCAACTCTCCAGGATTTCAAACTTGTTGTTCCACTGAATCATAGTTTTTGTTAGTCCTCTATTAGTTGCTATTGACAGGAAACCCAATTTAAACTTGATGAAACAAAAATGAGTTTTTTTTTTTTTTTTAAGTTCTTCTGGGTATGCTTAATCAGGATGCCAATCATGCACCGTGTCCCATACCAGACAGTAGAACTACAGGAGTAGAGCAAGGAGCAAACCAATTAGTCTCACTATTATTTTGTAGTAAAAGGGGAAGAAAAAAAACTATAAATAATTAAGTCGATAATTTTATATGGATGGGTGCTATGAAGAAAGGAAAGCATGGTGAAAGAACACGTAGGGAGAAAGGAAGAGTGTGTGTATCTGTCTTCTTGAGAGAGCTGTAAAAGGGGAGGACTCTCTGAGACCAAGTCATGAGAAGGAAAGTACCCACAAAGGTGTGAGGAAAAGATATTCCAAACAATAGGAAAAGCAGTTACAAAGCCCTACTTTGAAGTGTGCTGACAAATAGGGTTTAGCACAAAGACCCAGGTAGCTGAGATGCCTTGAACCTGAGGGAGAATGATAAGAAAGGAGGGTGATGATGAGGAAGACCCAGATCATGTTGGTCATTTTCATGTTAAGGAATTTACCTTATATTCTAAGTATATTCATTTTTAAAGAGAAAAAACATTTTTTTTCATTTGTCACACTAATAAACTGTTATGATTATTTATTCATTGTCTTCCTTTCTTGGAGTATTACATCTTTCTCTGGATCAATTAATTGTCAAGCACTTGTTAATTGTTAACAATTATGCCTTATACAATACACATGCTGAAACTTTTGCCCTGAAAATATGGGCTGGGCCTTGCTGTTAGAGACAGTTAATTTGGCAGATGCCAGTGAATCTCCTGGGAAGTGTCCTGGGGCCTGGGTGACACTAATGAGCAGTGGAGACAGACCTGTGCTCTCATGGGGTGCAGTGCAGGACAGAGTGCTGAGGATCGCAAGCAAGTGCTGGACTGTGCATTTAGCCTCCGCTCTTTGTGGGTTTTCCTCAGATCCTTTTACTTTCTCTGGAGTTTTTCATTAGAAGAAAACACTCCATTGACATTACCTGTCACCACCCATAAAAAGCAAATTTCAAGGTTGAGTTTTTGGAGGGATTATTTTGGTACGAGCACATGAGAGTATTGATTTTAAAAATAGGTACCTTATAAAAGTTGTAATTGCTACATGATAGTGCTTGTTAAGAGTTTTGGAACTCTTCATTTACTCAATGATTTTTGAGCACGTTTAGCAGGCTACCTAAGAAAAACAGACCCTAATTTCTAATAACCTCATTTTTGCCTTTAGTTTTTTTGTTTGTCTGTCTGTTTTCTTAACACACAAAACCCAATGTCATTTCACCATGTCTGTAAGTATGGCTATCTTTTAAAAACCAGTGAAAAATGTGCTATAGTCTTAAAGCAACTGTAACAAAGTAGCTTTGAAATTACATATAGCATTATTTTTATCATTGAGATAAACTTGGAGTCTTTTCAGTGGAGCATATTTGAAAAGACGACTTCCAGAATCAATCCTTCCCTCTCCCTCCTCTGTCCTTTCCTCCACCTACTCGTCCCCATTCTTCCTAGTTGTAAACTTTATTAAAACCACACATGTCCTACCAACATGCAGAACCACCCATTTAAAAAAAATTCCATAGTTTCTGTTAAACACCCGTAAATAATGTGATTAAGTTTGTTATGTTTTATTTAGCCATTAAACATTATATATATATATATATAATATAATATATATAATATAATATAATATATAATATATATATATATCACATAATGTAAGTAAATGGCTATTCATTTTACTGATAATGAGTTTTGATGTGAAATTCTAAGATGTATTTTAGTAAGTTCTCTAAAATAAGTTTTTTTTTAGTTATATCTGTTTTCACATTTTCTCACTCACAATATGGAAGTGGGATTAATTCACAAAGTAAATTTAAAGAAGAAATAGAAAATCCTTTAATTCTGAGGCTTCTAAAAAGTTGTAATAAGGTTCTCTGTTCTTAGTCCTGTAGATCCTCATTACTAGTAATAATCAGCTAAAGAATAGTCATTCTTATTATGGTTTTAAAACAAAGACCAGAAATTATGAGTTAATATCTGAATGTGGGGAAAATGTTTTCTACTATGCAAAGTGAGTTTTGTGGTTCATGTTGACTGAATTGTTTTGGGCTTGCTTAATAAGATTGGAGGAATTTGAAAAAAACATATTCCTTATCTCATGTATTTTATATTAAAACATAGGAGACACAGAATAGCATTTAACTTATTTTAGGGAAATACTAATTTAAGGAAAGGTATAAAATATAAATTTATAACTTAACTTATTTGAAAGTATATTTAAGTTTTTTTTTATACTGAAATAAGAATTTTTCTGATTGCTATTTTAATCTTAGAAATATTAAGTTTGAAAGGATTTTTTTTTTCATTGTGGTAACATTAGTTTACCACACTCTGTAGATTTCAGGTATAGGAAAATACATTTTGAGTAGTTAGGATAGTCAGGACTTCAAGAGATTCTTAAGGAAAGCCCTGCTTGGAGAGTATCTAAATATGAGCAGCTGTCAGTTTACCTAAATCACAGTTTATCTAAATCACATACTCCTGTGTCCTAAGGTTCCCAAGTGAAGACACTTCTAAGTTTCCTTTCCTTGTCCTGGACCTCCTTGTAGATGAAAGGTTGGAAGTTTCTAGATTTGCATGCTCCCTCTTAGGAGCTTCAGGATTTACTGTTGCCATATCCTATTGCTGTTAGTAGTTGTGCAGCCAGCTATGAATGCTGATTCCATTGGGTAAATTGTATAGAATCCAATAGATTTAAAAAACATCTTTTGTGATTTTAGTTTTCCAAAAGAATAAAGAAGAGATCTTTAAATTTAGAAAAAATAAAGTAGAACGCCCATTTTATAGGTTTAATAGTACCAAAAAAACAAACGTTCCATTAAAAACTCTGTTTCCCCCAAATTGTCTTCCAATACCAGAAAAACTTTTAACCTCCTATTTTCATAAAATGACAATGTATTTGTTAAAGCTCTGTTGTAGTGTTTTGTAAGACCAGTTATCAGTACTGACATTCTGTATGAGACTTTTCGCTGAAACTGAGTCTTTCAATAACCACAGAATTTCATATTTTCTAATATATTATATAATTTGTGCTGTTATGGTTTGTTTGCAGTTTTTATAAATTTTGGCAGTGTAGATATTTCATAAATAGGAAAAAAGAATTTGAGACTGAAAATAGAAAGGATGAAATGCTGCAAAAAAAGTTTCTTGTGGTATTTGCAGTGGCTCTTAAAATAACATAAGAAAAAAATACTGTTATGATGTATAAAGGCATTATGGCAGCAATGGGAATGTCCTTAAATAGGTACAGATTTGTGTTATCTATACTTTTCTGTGCAACTTTTTTGAGGATCAGAGTTTCATTTTAAGTTGGCAGGAGCTCAATATTCAGGTCAACGGTACATAAACACAGGACAAGACAAGACTTCTGGGTCAAATAATGGAATTTTTAGTGCTAATTTTTGATGCAAATACTGTTGTCACTTATCTTTAAAATGATGGTTCTGATATAACTTTAAGAAAACCTCTGGTTCCTTTTTGATTGACTTGGCTTGGCATGTCTTCTATTAGCAAACATAGAATTGCAGAAAGCTAAAATTCTGATCTGTTATATCTAGGACTATAATTTATGAATTTACCTTAAACTAAGTGAAGGAAAGATCAATTCTTTAAGATTGATTATATTGTAAATACTTCATATACCATGAATTTTAAGTGTCTGGCTCATAATAAGCACTTAGTTCATGTTTACTAGATTAAATAATTGTACTATACAGCTCTGTCTTACTGCCATATTTTTCATTGATTTATGTAATTTTTTTTAAAATCATAGCGACTATATTATTCATAGGTGAGGTTTCTATAGTGACTTTTAGAAAGTGTCAAACAATATTGAGATTCCTTCAGTAAACCTTTGAGCACCTTTAATATTTTGGACATGAGTACAATTTAAAACAATAATAATAATAATTAAAAATAATACACTGTACAGTGGAATGGGGAGAACAGCAAATAAGTTGACAGTGAAAATGCCCCGGGCTAAGAACTGTCCAAGAGCAATAATAGAGGAAAGGGGAAAAGCACAGCCTGGAAAGAGTTGGGAACAAGAGAAGATGGGTCATTTGTATGTGTTGGAAGGAAGAGGAAATAGCCTTTGCAAAGACATAGGTATGGAAGAGAAGGAAGTTGTGTTTTATATGAATTTTATGTATTTTTAGTAAAGTACCGTTGTTATCAATCCTTTCTAATTTTTTGACAATACAGTATTTCCCCTCTCGGGTGTGGTCACCATAAATCTCCCATAGTGTTCCATCATAGTCCATTGTGCTCTCCCCCACTCTTGTTTTTCCACCCCAACCCTCCCTCTCTCCCTTCCCTCTTGGGTGCCTCAGATATGATCAACTTTGGAGGGTTGGTTTTAAAGTTAGTCTTTACCGATCCCTTGACTTGGTGCATCTGTATTTCACATATGAGTCCAGCATTTACTTTTCTTCTTCTGGCTTATTTTCCTTAGCATAATCCCTTTCAGAGCCATCCATTTTGCCACAAAGGGCATCAGTTTATCATTTTGGATTGCAGAGTAATATTTCATTATGTATATATAGCATGTCTTAATCCTTTATTTGTTCTGGAGAAGTTAGTTTCCTATAAATATTGAACTAAAAATAGTTAAGATTTCCTTTCAAATTAGTGTTTTTGTGTTCTTTGGGTAGATACCACGGAGTGGAATTGTAGGCCCTATGGTAGATCCGTTTTTAGTCTTTTGAGAAAAAGAGTTTTTCCTAAAGGGCTGTACCATTCCACCTTTAAAGAAAGAAGTAAGCTTGCCTATAATGCATCCCTAGATATTCAAGAGTTAATTTGAGTGAAAATGCCAAAGCATAAAGTCTAACCTAATTATCATGTTCTGTGGCCTACGGCCACCTAGCTTACTAGTCTAATTTGTTACTTCTGCCTGTCTACAATTCCCAAAATTTTGTGCAAACAATATCTCTCATGCTATTCTACCTCAATCTCCCTGTTTTTGTGCTAGTCTGCCTGTCTAAATTGCCTCTGGCCTCTCCATTTTGCGTTTTCTCAAGTCTTTCACATTCTCCTACTCACAAGAGGCATCTCATCTGTTAGCTCTATATAGAATTGCCTGTTTCATCATTTTGACTGCACTCTGTAAATTCATATTCCTTGTATATTATCAAAGCACCCTTATCACACTTGATTGTACTTATCTTTCCTTATATGACTTTGATTCCAGTGAGAGAGGGATTATAGTTGATTCATCCTCAGTGCCCAAGCATCATAGTTGACATGTAATCACTCATTGTTATGGTTCTGTTAAAAGGAATAAGCAAACAAGAAAATAAGCAGTCTGTGAAGCAAGCCAATATATGATGTTTACACATAGGACTTTAAAGTGGGAGGAAGTGGATAAGACCCAGTTTTGTGTCCTTAAGCAAGCATGCTCCAGAATGTAGTACCCCAGAACTAAAATTGAAAGGCTTCATTTTCATAGAGTAAAAAAAGGAGAGCTAAGAGGGATAAGGAAGGAAAAATTATTAGTCAACATGTCTTCAGCTAGGGTCTATTATACCTGCAAATGCCATCAACTGAGCAGAGACTAGGTACAGTTAAAGGAAGGGGGATCTGGGGGACGAGAGGCCAGGCAGACTTGTGGTCTTTGCTTTAAGAACAGTAGAGCAGCCTTCCCCTGGTGGTACAGCAGGTTAAAGCACAGCACTGCAAGCTGGCCACAGCCACTTCAGTACCAGTTCCATCTCCAGCCCCAGAGGTGATCCACATGGCGTAGCAGATGTCTCCTGACTTGCCCACTGCTCCCCTCAGCAGTGTACTTTGTCAGTCTGCCTGTTCTGCTCTCCACTCGGTCTCTGGTGAATCCTCTCACCACCACTGCACCTCTGGCGTTCACCCCAGTTCTATATGAATAAATAAATAAATTCTTTATTAGAGAAAAGAGAAATAACATAGCATTTCAACTCTACCTTAAGCTCCAAAGAGCTTCAATTCAGGGAGTCAGGGGGTGATGCTGGGGTAGTGGACCTGGCTGTATGCATTACCACTGACTCTGAGGTTGCTTCTCTGTTACTCAAACAAACTGAGTTTGAGATCCTCACATGGGCGCATCAAAGGGCAGCAGCTTGTTTCACTGGGTAGCATCACTGTACCATGAGCAGAATAAGATTGTACCAACCAAAACTAAAACAAGGCGATTGCACTATGGGCGAAAAAGTGCATAGAAAGACTATGGAAGGCCCTCCCTGGTGGCGCAGCGGGTTAAAGCACAGCACTAAGAAGCTAAAGTCACTTCCGCATGAGTTTGAATCCCGCCTGCCCAGGAGGTGATCCACATGGCACCACAGACCTCTCCTGACCCGCCCGCTGCTCCCCTCAGCAGTGTACTTCATAATCTACCTGTTTTGCTCCCCACTCTGTCATGGTGAATCCT
The DNA here is from genome assembly GCF_000260355.1 of Condylura cristata. Lineage (NCBI taxonomy): Eukaryota > Metazoa > Chordata > Mammalia > Eulipotyphla > Talpidae > Condylura > Condylura cristata. The sequence continues at coordinate 5,764,763 of NW_004567137.1, forward strand.
CTCACTGCCCCTGCACCTGTGGCCTGTACCCCAGTTCTGTATGAACAAATCTTAAAAAAAAAAAAAAAAAAGGCAGACTATGGAAACTAACCTTCAGATGTGTCACAAATATCCTGTGGGATTAGGTGAAATGTCCTGGATTTAGGAAATGACCATTGTGATCATTAGAGGAAGTGTACATGTAGTAAAGCATGTGTAGCTTACCAGCACATAGTGAGAGTCTAATGAAGTACTCATTATTTACTTATTTTTGCCCTGATTTTCTTGAAATTTGCTTTTGCAAGTATGTTGATAATAGAAAAAGGATAGCTCTAAAAACTCGGCAATATTATGCTCAGGTATAAATTAATCAATCAGTATTGTGACTAATACCCTTGTCGCATGAGTTAGTTTAGTGTGAATACACTTCAGCAACTGTCCTCCTGTATGTGTGCTGAAGAATTATGTGCATGCCATATTGACTGGTATGAATTTATATTGTCATTGACTATTTTTATGCTGTTGATAGTTCACGTAAAGTTGAGGGGGCAAGTGTTTATTTGTTTACCTCTCATTTTTGTAAGATTTTCTTTATTTCTTTGTGCTGAACAGTCTAGCTCTAATATGGCAGAACAATCTCTCACTTATACATGTTTAAGTTTATAGTATACATTTAAACATTAATCAATACCATACATATAGACAGTAGATATAAAATACCCATAACTACAATAATTATGAATGCAGATTCTTTTTATTTAGTGACTTTATAACCCAAAACAATATATTCAAACTAAGGTCTAATCTGAGGTCATTCTTTCTCCTTCATTCAGTCTAAAAGATAAGATCAAAACTCTTATGTAATTATATTGTTACAATTTCTATATAAAACCCTTTATGCAATTTAGTCTCTGAAATGTATTCTTTTAATGTTATGGGTTGGGAAAAATTAAATGTGAGGCATTACAGCTGAGTTTCACTACACATTAATTATTTTAATTGACTATTTCTTCAGTGAGTATCTGATAAGTCAGTCTTGCTATTTCTCATGCTTCATGACATGCTTAACGCAAGACAGATACTTAAGAATCATTATGCAGTGAGAGCTTTAATACAAATTTGAGATCATTATAATTAAAATTAGACTCTTACCTGATGCTCAGCCTAAGCCTTTCATCTTTATTGAATTTTCTTTGGCCTATACCTTGAATTTAATATCTTAATAACGATAGGCAGAATCTAAAATCAAGCTAAGCATCTTCAATATGTTGAGGGGAAAAAAATTTTGTCTCCAGGGGACAACATAAAAACTGATCTCAGCTGACATACTATACAAATAGTCTCACCCCTTAGAATTCTTTAAATATATTAGTTCCCTCCTGATCACTATTATGAAGACAATGAATGCCTTCATAGCTCTATTGAGATTATCATTAAAATAAAAGGATATTTTCAGCCATCAGCCATGTATCATTGTAAAATTCCCTGCAGGCAACCTTTGACACAACTCATTTGAAATATACCTGGGATGGATTCACGGCTGTTGGTAAGGCTAGTAGGTGGGCTAATGATCTTTTCTTCTCCTTTGTTTCTTATAATATCGGTTCCTTTCTAAATGACTGGACATATTTGATATATAGATATAGATATATATTTTTGACGTATTTTAAGTTGAACATCCAATCAAATGACAATGTTGAGAAAGTTGAATTATTTTCTGTAGTTGTATGCACACATTAGATTTATGAAGACATTTGGAATTTACTTGTGGCTATTTTGTGAACATAATAATTTGGAAGTAGGGCCCTTCCTGGTGGCACAGGGGTTTAGGGTACAGCACCATGAAGCTAGTGGCAGCCTCTGCACCATGAGTCAGATCCACAGCCAGGGAGATGACCCACATGGCACATCAGACCTCTCCTTTCTCACCCACTGCTCCCCTCAGGAATGTATTTCAGTCAATCTGTCTTTTCTGTTCCCTACTCTCTCTGGTGAATCCTGCACCTCTGAGCTGTACCCTAGTTGTTGTATGTATAAATAAATAAATCTCAGAAAAAAATGAAACTATAGAATTTTGCAAGTGTCCAGACAAATACTACTCAAGTTGTGCACTATGTAACCTTACTATAGAATTAAGTAGATAGAACTTAATTCCAGGTGTTATTCTTATTTTTCAATCTTTTTGCCTATCAGCATTTAGATGATAGGTAGGCAGCTCTTCGGTTCAAATCCCACAGTTAATAAAGCTGTTACTCTTGGCAGGTTTTTGAATATCTCTAAACTCAATTTATAAAGGGACTGAGGTTATCTTATATTATTGTTACAATAATAAAACAACACAGGTAAACTTCTAAATTATAAAATTTAGATGCGGTGTAAAGAGATATTAGTATGAGAAAATCAGTATTATAATGTTCAGATATAAAAGTACTCAAATTATTAGATTTTAGATTACTAAATTTACTAAGTGTCCTTTTCTATGTTTTGTAATATTTAACACCTACTAATTATATATGTAGCCAGAAGTGTGTAGGACTATGAACATGTATTGGGAGCAGCCGGCTGGTCAGGAGAGGTCTGCCGTGCTATGTGGTCACCTCCGGGGCCAGGGATCAAACTCATGCTGAAGTAGCTTTAGCTTCTTAGTGTTGTGCTTTCACCCACTGCACCACCAGGGAAGACCCAAATCAGTATTACTTTTATAGTTAAATTTCTAGGTTAAAAAGTATCTTATTCTGGACCCTCCCTGGTGGCATAACAGGTTAAAGTGCAGCACTGCAAGCTAGCCACAGCCGCTTCAGTACGAGTTCGATTCCTAACCCTGGAGGTGATCCATATGGCTCGGCAGACCTCCTAATCCACCCACCACTCCTCTCAGCAGTGTACTTTGTCAACCTGCCTGTTCTGGCCCCTATACTGTCTCTAATGAATCCTTTTCACCACCTTTGCACCTCTGGCCTGCACCCCAGTTCTGTAGATAAAGCTTTAAAAAAAATTCAGATTTCAAAAAAAAAAAAGTTATCTAGTTGATTAGATATGTTCCATGCCATTTATTCTATTTACTTTCTAGTAGGTTAATTTTGTGACGAGAAAGGCAAAAAAAATATATATAAGTTAATCATATTTGAAAAACAGCTGCTTTTGGTGGATATCTTGTAGGAAAAATAATATTTTAAGTTCTTTTTTCATAAAAGTCATCTAATCCCAAATATCAGTTTTTATAGACATTAATACTCCAAGAACTGATACTCTTAATACCTTTTTTGTGTTTTCAGATACTTCAGGAAAACAGTAATGTGAGGATCCACCAAATTAGGGAATTAGAACTTTGTATAAAGTTCTGAAATTACAGTTCAACAAACTCTGAGATCAAAAATCCAGATCTTAGTCTTAGACTGTTGAATCAGCTATATTTGTAATACAAAATTTGGTCTAAATAATCCAGACTAAATGAAATCGAGTTTTTCTTCTAAAAGAGTTTCCTTCATGACACTCTTAGGCTAAACTCAATGAGATTTCTTTAAGTATTGAGATTAACCTAGCCAGTTGTATAGCTTTAAACAGGTCTAGAGCATTTAGTGTGTGAGTAATGCTTAACAACTGGAATATAAATTATCTTGCATTGTTGGAAATAATGCCTGAAAGATTCTGTGGAACAAATTAAAGAATGAACTTACCATATGAGGACAAAAGTAGGGGCAAAGCTGGCGGACAGTCATCCAACTTTCTATCAGGAGGGAAAACTGCTGATGCTCTTCTTAGTCTGAAGGGTGAGGATTAGACTTTGTTAAAGTGAGAGGGAGCCAGAGAATTGAGTTTTGCATTTCAATTTTATTTTGATTTTTACTTATTTTTGGACTTGTACCCTTTGTCTCCAATGACTGCCCCTCTTTGTCTGCCTGAATAGAGTGAAGAGAGTTGTAGTTTGGACTTACCAGACTTGGAAAGCTCCAAGTTCAATTACTAGGAAGCCTGTCGCTAAGGAGTTCTTGACAATGGTGCTGTTAGCTGACATCTTTGAGTGGAAAGCAGTGAGTCTTAGAGATGTCAAACCTTCAGCTGGAAAGGGAAAGCAAGAAGAAAAGGCACCAAAGCTCTGAAGACTGGGAACAATGATGAAATACGAATTGTAAAAAGAATTCATTTAAGGAGATTGAAATGTTGGAGGGAGATGTTACTGCGTGCATATGCTCCTGTCCTCTTACTCCCGAGGACAAGCAGCCTTCGCATTGTCTGTAGATGTAAAGAAATTTTAAAACACATTGTGAACAAGCAACAGATAGAATGTATAACTTATTAAGGGTTAGTTATTGATTCACTATCCATGTAATCAGCATTTATTAGTTAATAGGATATTTTATGAAGGCATAGGGGTGATAAATTAGACAGTGCTATAGAGACAAATAATATCCTAATGTCTCTCCTCAAAAAGCTGAACCACAGGGCCCTCCCTGGTGGTGCAGCGGGTTAGAATGCAGCACTGCAAGATGGCAGCAGCCAAGCTTTTGCGTGAGTTCAAGCCCCAGTGCTGGAGGTGTCCCACATGGCCTGGCAGACCTCTCCTGACCGTCCCACTGCTCCCCTCAGCAGTG
>NW_004567137.1:5769433-5782077 GCF_000260355.1 Condylura cristata
AAAAAAAAAAACATTAATTAGACTACTACAAAAATATTTCAAAATTGGGCCTTCCCTGCTGGTGCAGTGGGTTAAAACACTGCACTGGGAAGCTTAAGGCACTTCAGCATGAGTTCGATCTCCGCCTGCTCTGGAGATGACCACATGGTGTGGCAGACCTCTCCTGACCCACCAGTTGCTCCCCTCAGTGGTGTACTTTTTCGGTCTGCCTTCTCTGCTCCCCACTCTGTCTCTGGTGAGTCCTCTCACCACCACTGCACCTCTGGCTTGTACCCCAGTTCTGTATGAATAAAATAAATCTGAAAAAAAAAGTTTATCTAAAAAGTGTGAGGGCACTCAGAGTGTGAAGTGAGTAAAGACTAGATGCTTGAATGTTCTAAAATCTATTTTGCTAACAATAATTCAAGATAATGACCAATACAATAACATCACAGTACTGTACTTTTTATATTTAGTAGTAATACCTTAGTTTTCCCTACCCTAATCTTGTTTTGTGTCTCATTCACTTTCAAATCCATTATAAATGAACATGCAGATGTCTATTCTTCCCTGCCTTAGACAATGTGACCTTTAATAAGGATTCCTAAATACACACTGATGCACCAGTGGGCTGTATTTCTGTCACTAATCATTAACAAGTCACAGAGTGCATCGCACTATTGGGGCTTGTGTCTGTTAGACCATGTGCATGCTTGTGTGTGGGCACTAGAATAAGGTATTTGATTTAATTAATTGGAATTAGTATTAAATGACTTATATAAGATTATACTTTCTCTTCTCCTTTCTCCCAGTTTAAAGCTATCTAAGGCAGTTTCTTAAAGCTTCTGGATTACATGCAGAGGTTAAGAAGAAGAGCTGGTATGACTATAGACATCAATTCTTACTGCTCTATGCTTTCTGTTGCTTCTTGTCAGAAGAACAGTTAATCATTAGAAGTAACAGCATTCATTCAGAGGTATTGGACCCCATAAGACAAAATAACTATTATTAATAGGAATTTGATGTTTGGAGATTAAAAATCAAAGTTGAATCTGTAATACTATATATTTTATAGAAGCAACTGTGTAATTATTTCCATCAAATATTGTTGACTCTTGTATTCCTCTTATTTTCCCTCTTTTCAAGTATATTTAGAAAAATTTATTCTGCAGAATTTCTGTGAGTGGGTTTTCATTTGGTATTATGAGCTTCTAAAGATCTTCTCATGACATTCTTCTAAGTAAATATATAGAAGCTATATTTGTATAATATATTTTTAGAACATGCTGCAAATGTAAAGTAGAGGTTAGAGAGTTAATTTAAGATTGAAGTCTCAAAAGCTAAGTTAAAGATGTTAAATAGAAGGAAGAGGAAATATGAAAAAGGAAAGAAAAAGTGAAAAAAAAATGACATCTAGCTTTATAGCAGTACTACAAATAAAACTGAGAATGATTCATGAATGCATCTATGTATTAGGTTAAAAAGAGAGAAACAAGTGTTTTCCTAGGAATGTGATTTTAAAAAAAAAGTTTCTTTGAAAGGATCACATAATAACTTAGTGTATATTGGCCATACTTCTGTCATAAAGTATGGGTTGGTTGTTGCTGGTCAACAAATCTACCCGTTTAGTTGTTTGAAGCACTTAGCTCACAGTTTCTGGGTCACCTCACGGTGGTGCAGTCATTCAGCAGCTAGTCAGTGCTTGCTATCCATTTCCAGAGTGGCTCTCCCATAAGTAATGTCAGTGGTGACTGTTGGCAGGCTGCAGTCTTGGGCCAAGCACCCTCCATGGCTGTTTGCATACCTTCACCACATGGCAGTTTTCACCCTAGAGTGATGATCTTCTACCTGAGGGAATCTTTCAGTTCTGCTTGGAAACACTTTTGGTTGCTGCCACGGGGTTGGAGTGCTACAGACCTCTAGTGGTTAGACACCAGGTTACTTATGAGCACCCTACGATGCGGTCCTCACAACAAAGAGTTATCCTGCTCCAAATGTCAGTAGTTGGATGGTTAAGAAGACCTTCTCCAGAGTAAGTTATTCAAGAAGGAAGGTAGCAGAGAGGAACTAGCCTTTGAGGAACTAGCATCAGGAGTGAGACAGTCATTTCTGCAACATTCTGTTGGTCATACATATCTGGGTAGGGAAGAATTACTGAAGCCTTCATGGACACTGGCTACCAAAAAGGATTGTATGTGTGGAAAGAGTAGTAGTTATTTGCTTTAGGTATTTCAGAGCAGTTTTTTTTTTTTTTTAAATGAGCATACAATATTATGGATTCTCCAGAAACTACATTCTTCATTTTTTTTCTCTATTTGTTTTCAAATATGTGTGCATACATATTTCTAGTATTGGGGTTTTAAATCAACAAAGTCAAGAAAACAAGGAAAGCATTCCATTAAAGTATTGACAGACAGAACAGGGTATTTTAAACAACAAACTAAATAGTATGTGAACCCCTTAAAATTAATTCAAGGCCAACAATGTAAATGTAAAAGCAGTGTTTAATTACTACATTGAAGCAAATGTCCCCCAACTACTCCGCTGGTACCCTTAAAAGAAGCGGGCCAAGACATTAAACAAAAGTGTAAAATGGCAAAATAGGAAGCGAAATGAGAAACTAGAGCATAGTACCCTCGGCCAAGTAACTGAAGTCCTGCATTTAAATGCACTCAAGTCTAATGGCAGCAGTCACAGAGAATTCCTGGAGCTTTAACAAGACATCCCACAGTTCCTTAGAGTGAGCATGTGTTCTGGAGAGGGGCTTCAGGACCTCTGCTCTGATAGTCGAGGAACTTGATTTTTAGGTAATAGGAACCTACTAGTGAGTTGTGGGGTTGGGGAGGGTGAATGAATAAAATGCCTAATTATTCAGGGTCAGAAAATGTTAAAGTCATGACTTAATTTATCCTGCACTGTTTTGAATGGCTTTTGCACATAAATGTCACCCCCCTCACATAAAGTCTGAAGGAAGGAAATATAAACACTCATCTTTTCAGAGAGTTTTGTAATATTTAGCTTTCTTTCTAGCAAGCTTCTGCTGAACTTTAGTAAAGATGTGCCTCTTTCACTGGGGGGGGGGGCGAGGGGGTGGCAGAGGCTTGCACAGTGAACGATACGGCCAGAAGCAAGGGAAGAGATGGTGAGCACGTGGTCAGGAGAGGTGCAGCAGAGACATGCACTGTTTTGGCCCATCCTGCCACTTCTTTACTTAATATGATTGTTTCATCAGGGTGGATAATAGCAGCAGTGTGATTAATTTTGCAACTTGTTTCATAAACGCCTCTAGTCTTCCCCCTATGTTATCACTCCGTACTGCACATGAGCGTTTATCACAAGTAAGGGGACAATCACAATTTTCAAATTGGGTAGCAAATGTACCCTGAAATTATGTACATGCTTGTGTATTTATAACTGAAACAATATATTAAATGCATAGACATACTCTCCTCAGAGAAGTCAGTGTAAATAAAGTACAGTTCCACATACATCTGTACCTAAGACTTAAAGAGCTGTCAGTTGTGCTTCTTTGGTCCTTTATTACTGACCCAAAACAAAGCCTCCGAGCTGCAGGTGATGTCAGTTTATTTGCATTTTTCTAATGCTAAACACACAACAGCCATTAATAAATAGTGAAAATTCCACTCAATATATAATGAATGCATGGGTGATTGAATGAATTCCTATTTTCTTGTCCACTGACATTAATTGCCAAATGTTTGATTTTCAGTAACTGCTTTAGGTCAGTGTTTAAGTAAGTAGTGTTTTGAGATGACTGTGATCTGACGGGAATGAGGTCACCAGTCATACAATGAATGCCTGGTACACCAAGGCATTCTTATCCTTGGTGGTACATCTTATAGTTCACAGGCCATGTGTAGGTCTGTAACCATGTTGTAAAGAACAAGGACCCAGATAGGAACAAAGGCATTGGTGTCTTTAGGGTTCTGGCATCCCTGTGTTCCAGTTCTTTACTAAAATTTGTCAGCTGCAGGAAGGCGTAGGGTTCAGGAGAGAGAAATCACCCTCTAGGACTCCGAAGAATGATTTTTCTTTGCAAAATTATATTCAGTTGTTTATGTGTTTACTATTACTCTGCGTGGGGGAGTCTCATTGGCTGGGATACAAATTTATTAGTAACTCCAAAATATTTCTAGTACTGTGACTTCACTACTGTGAAGATTAAGTGAATTGTTTACTTTCCTGTAAGTCCTACTAGCAATAGTGATGAAACCTGCCTGGACTAAAGTTTTGTTTGGATTATTTTACATTCTATTTGAGATAATTAAGATGAGATAGTACTTTACTAGGAGAAATTATAATCATGAATAGGATTCTAAAACATGTGCTTGGATGTGTAATAGTATACCTTTTGCATATTATTGTATGAATTATATTTTCTGGCATTATTGTACATGAACCCTTGGTATTTTTCTCAAATAATATTCTACCAACCTCTTGGTATTACCGAAGAGTATTACACAGTGTTATTTAATGTGAGGATAGAGAAGCATAAAATATCACCAATATATGTCAACAGTTTTGTACCTTAACTTTATGAGATAGAAAATGTGTATATAGAATTATATGGTTAAGTTTCAGCTTCACAAATTACATTTCACCAATGTCTTATTAAACTTCTTGTATAAATGAAAAGTATACATGTTGAATGCAAATACATGGGTTCATTAGAACTTTTCTAAAGCTTAGTTTTCCCTGTGAGGTTACTGATTATACTATCACATTGAAGATGTTAAGAAATTTTTGAAATATTTATAATGAATTGTTTAAATGTCAAAAATGGCCTCCTACCAGTCAAAACACGCTTAAATGCTTACTTAAGTGCTTGCCTCATGTTTATTACAGACAAACTTGGAACTAAATAGTTATGTAAGATTCCTCTTAAAGTTCACTTTATGTAGTAATAAGATAATTATGATGCATGCTATTTTCAAATATTTCAACTGGCAGCATCATTTAGCAATTGGACAAATAATTTAAAAGGAATTGATTTCCTCACTGGTTGGTGTTGAACTTGCTAAGAATGGTATATCTTCTATTGCTTTCTTCACTTTGAAAATTAGTACATAATACACATATATGTATGTACATTATATACATATATACACACATATATGGTGTATATATAATTAATTTTAAAAAATTAAATGTATATTTTATTGGTAAAAATAATGGGTAATTATGCTAAGCATTACAATTTTCCTAAATAAGAAACTAGAACTAAAAAAGTCAAAAATAAAAACCACATTTGCTCTTTGGTACAAGTAATCATGATTGTAAGAATGCATTCATTAATAAGCAGTCTACCACCAGATTTTATAGTAAGGGTTTCTAAATTTTCATCTAGTCGAGTGAAAAATAATGGGAAAGAGAAATTGATGTGAATAGTAAGTTGTATACTTTATGAATAATCTGCATTTGGTGTACTATGGCAGTAGTAAATTATTCAAAGAACCAAAATGTGAAGTAATATTATATAATGAGTCAAATTGTTTAGATAACTCCCAGCATATAGGGTCAAGCACGTGGATTTTTATCAATCTTCCATTAGCCTGGTCACACAAGGAAAGAGAATGAAAGGGCAATTTTGAATGACATTTCTGTCAGCTTTGGACCTGTCGACCTTGGGGCTTTTTCGTTTTTCTTTTCAAGATTTATTTATTTATTCGCACAGAACTGGGGTACAGGCCAGAGATGCAGAGGGTGAGAGGATTCACCAGGGACAGAGTGGGGAGCAGAACAGGCAGATCAACGAAGTACACTGCTGAGGGGAGCAGCAGGTGGGTCAGAAGAGGTCTGCCACGCCATGTGGTCAACTCCGGGGCAGGTGGGATCGAACCCACGCGGAAGTGGCCTAAGCTTCTCAGTGCAGCACTTCAACCCACTGCGCCACCAGGGAGGGCCAGGGCTTTTTCGTTTTTCAACATCTGTGCTGCCTTGATTGGGAAAATTAAAAGTTCCAATGGGTCTCTTGATCTCATAAAAGTTTCAGGTCATTTTCCAGTATGTGTGCAGAAAGCTAAAGACACCTTACCCCTCAACCTCATCTTCATCATATTCTCACACACTCTTTCCTTTGTTCATAAATCTCTTTGTTGTAACTCTGTATGGATTATTTCTTTTATTTTTGCACCTATAATTTGTCTAGGTAGCACCCATGACTTTTTCACAGCCTAATAAATTTTTAAATAATCTCCCTTATATGGCATATGATTGGGAATGATTGGTGTAAAATCAGAGGATTGACAATTTGCCTTTCTAAGAAGTCCACAGCTAATGCTGAACCACATTTTGAGAATCACTTATCCATACTAAAGAACAGGAAAAAGGGGACACAATACTCCTAGGTTTCTGGCAACTGTAGCATTAAATAGAAGCATCATAACTGATCCTTCAATTCAGCCAACCCATGTCACATTGAAAGATCTGGCAATAAATTTAACCATATTTTAAAATACTAAAGTAAATGCTTCAAAATTATATTGAGCCATTCATAGAATTATCTTACTTCATCTTCTTCCAAGATTTTGTGAGTTCATATTAATTGGATATAATGGTCATTAATTTATTGTGCATCTACATGATTCTATATTGCCATTTGAATCATTTTATGGATTTTCCAGTAACTGTTCTTTTCTCTCAAGTACAATGCAGAATTGAAAAAAAAAAAAAGTTCAGTACTTTTCCTCAATGCTAATGGGTTTCCCTGGGTGCAACTGAACATGAGATCTAATCATAATAAATCACTTTCACAATTATAAACTTGAACTAGAGAGCATATTACATCATTTTACCATTTCTGTATGGTGACTTGTTTCTGAGTTTTTGGTAAACAGGAACATGTCTGTGCACTCTGTGGTTCCATGTCACGCCCACATCACTGGCTTCAGACTGACTCACTCTCAACAAGTTAGCCTGCTACCACTGGGAGACAGTTTGTGTTCTCATGGGGAGGAACCAGCTTTGTCTACCATAGCTAAATGAAATTGAACAGAAGGTAAACAATTAAGGTAGAAACAATTGATACAGTATCTCAACTTTAGAGTACAGAAAAGGGATTAAATCATATTGCAATGAAATAAAAGTGATGTACTCTTAATATTATCTGAATCTTATGAATGACATGGTTGAAATCTTAAAAATGGTGTCCATAAGTTTTGTGTATGTAATTAAATAAGGATTAACATAGGTATTAAATAGAATGTAAACAATGTAAACTGGGTGTTGTTCAAGCACAGAATAATTGGGAATCACTGTATGTGGTGAATTTACAAAGTGCAAACCCTCATGCCACCATATGGTATGCTGTAAGGAAAATCTGGGAAATTGGGATCTCAAAAATATAACGTTAAGTGTTTCAGCCAGTGTTTCATGTAAATAAATAGTATATGTTAGGATAATGTTAATTATGTTTACTTTCATTTTTTGACTCAAATCCAAAAGTTATTTATCTGAAATTTCAGAGAAAAGATTAGTTTCTAAAAAGTTAGTCTTTTTGTATTTAACCTGGAGAGCAGTTGTGATGCCTGGTGCAATCCACTTAGTTCTTCCTTTGGATGCTCTAGGCGCTCTGCCTGAGACCCAGGAACAAATGTGCTTGGGACTCAACCCTGGAGGTTGAACAAAATCTATTTATACTGTGGTGATATATCACCTTGGGATTGTCTTTCACTAAAAACAATACAAAGAACATCTTTTTAAAAGAATATTTCTTATAGGAAACATCATTTTTGAGCTTTTTGGATACTTGAATGCATGTGTTCTTTTCATATACAAAAGGTGTTTCAGGCTATGTAGTTGAAGGCGACATTGTTGACAGCTAACCAGACATGGTAATGTTCAGAATGAATGTTAAGATCAACTGATTGGTAGAGTGATTTGATGGGAAATGACAGGCTATATATTTGTGTTTTTCTGAGCATTTTTATCAGCCTTTCCTTACCACAGCTCATGTTCTAATGATCATTGCAGGATGAAGTGGCACAGCCACTGAACCTATCAGCCAAACCCAAGACCTCTGATGGCAAATCACCCACATCACCCACCTCTCCCCATATGCCAGCTCTGAGAATAAACAGTGGGGCAGGCCCCCTCAAAGCCTCTGTCCCAGCAGCATTAGCTAGTCCTTCAGCCAGAGTTAGCACAATAGGTAAGTTCTGCTTCTTTTGTTCTTGATGATTTTTGCTTTATGGAAAATGAATGGAATCTTTTGTGGCAAATCACGCATACCCTGTGCATGGCTTTGGTTCCATAGGAGAGTTTCAATCTGATGAACCTCAGATCTGATTTAAAACATGCAAATGAAATTTATAACTGAAGTACATATTGACGTGTTTGTGTTTATTGATGTTAAAGATATTGTAAGACATTAAGTTATTTTTTTTAAAAAAAGGCCTAAATTAGTGTTTCCAGAATGTTGTTAGAGGACTTGCCTTCACCATCACTGAAGTTAATGTCCATTTTTGTAATGAGTACAAAGTCTATATGATGATAAAATACATTCTGTCTGCATCCAGTCTTCTGTCAGGATGTGAACTTTCTTCCATTCCATATTGCTTGATACTTAACTTGAAAGCACAAAGGTATTACAAAACGTGGATGCTTCAGTTTTCATAATTGTTACTGAAGTAGAACAAATGCTTATTTTGTAAGTTAAAACTTTTTAATTCAATAATTTTAATTTTATTGATGCAAAGTAGGTTGTAAACGCTTGCTTCCACCTGCCTTCACTGGTATGTGTGTTTTTTGCATATTGTTATATGGAAGCTGGTACAGATCAGCTCTAGCTGGGAAAAATGAGAATGGGTTAGTTGTAGGAAGTGTTACTCCAGAGCACCAGCCCCATCCTGTAGTCAGAGAGGAGAGTGCTGGATTCTATTTGGGAAGGATTCCAAAGGTAAAGTGAAGAGGGCTGAGTTCAGATGTAGCTTTGAAGAAGAGATAATGTTGTAAGGCACTATAGGCTGTATGGGGAAGGGGAGAGGAAGGAACGGAGAAAACAGCATCTTTTTTGATACACTGATTTGGCTGAAATGTAAATTGAGTGTGGAGTGGAAAGTGATCAGAACTAAAACAGAAAGGGGCAGATGGAATCTGATTGAATGCTATCCTAAGATATTTTGACTTTTTCCCTGACAGCAATATGAGAAGAATTCTCAGATTATTGGCAGCAGTTAGAAATAGGAATCGGGGAAACCATTGTTTTAGAGTTGGGCAAGAATGAGCTGCAAAAGATGGAAATGCACGCAATGATAAAGCAGAGACTAGGTTGAAGGGGTATTATTGAGAAAAAACTAATACAACTTTCCTGGAGTAGAAAGTAACCTGGCAAACTTCAAGTTGGATTTGCAGGATTCTAGGATTCTGAATTTACAAAATAAGAATAGTGCCTCCCTTAACCATGAGAGAACTAGAGTAGAAGCAGGTGTGGAGGACCATGAAATGATTTAGCAAGAGTTTAATTTGAACCACAAGGCACCTTTAGATAGAAATATCCAGGATAAATCTGTAAATATAAACCTGATATGTAAAAGAAGGGATAGAATTGTAGATTTGGAAATTATTCCTTAATAGGCTATTGAAGCCACCAAACATTTGCTCACTGAAAAAAGGGTGTGTATGGTAAAGGAGGGATGAAGAACTGTAACTACTGAGCCCTCCCTGGTGGCGCAGCAGGTTAAAGCGCAGCACTATGAAGCTATCTACAGCCACTGTAGCATAAGTTTGATCCCTGGCTAGGGAGGTGACCCACATGGCACAGCAGACCTCTCCTGTCCCGCCTGCTGCTACCCTCAACAGTGTATTTCAGTCCATCTGTCTGTTCTGTTCCCCATTCTGTCTCTGAAGAATCCTCTCACCCCCTGCACATCTGACCTACACCCCACTCCCTGCATGCACAAATAAATATTTAAAAATAAGAAGAACCATACTTACCAGTAGTCTGTTGCTCTGTAACAGAGCAACCTAAACAATCAACATTTACTGTATCACAGTTTGTAAGGATCAGGAATCAGAAAGATCTTAGATAGGTGTGTCTGACTAAGGGTCTCTCTTTGATTGCAGTCAGGAGGTTTGCTGGTCTTCTACCTGTTACTTCACTGGGGATGGATGACCTTTGACCTAAGTGACTCATTTATATGGCTGTTGGCTTAAGGTCCCAGTTCTTTGCCATGTGAGTCTTTCCATAGGGCTGTTCAAACACACCAGCCAACCTCTCCCAGAGTAAACAAGCCAAGACTGAGAGCAAGCCATGGTGCTTTCTGTGCTTGGCTTCCAAATTCACACACAGTTAGTTCTGCTTTATTCTTTTTATGATAAGAGCATCACTAAGTGCAGCCCAACACAGAAAGGAGAATTAAGCTCCAACTCTGAAAAAAGTTCTTTGTGCATGCTTTAAAGCCCATCTTACATTTTTAGGGGGGAAATTGATAAAATGCAAGTGAGTACCTTAGATTAAGAGTGAAGATAAGGTAAGAGAGATTGTGAAATAGACATAAAGAAAGTTGGAGGAGTGTATTTCAAATGCTTCAGTCTCCACAAAGTGAAATCCAGATGATTTGCTAAGAGGAGGTCAGTATGGGGCAGTGGGGCTGGAGTGAGAAGAGAAACAGTAGAAAGTTAAGTTTGGTGCTAGAGGTGTGTGTTGGAGTACCATGCAGTGTTCTTTACATTCTTACTCATAGTCACTCTGCTCAACATCCTAAATGAACAAAAAGGGAGAACATATTTTTGTGTCCCCTGCATGTGGGAGAAAAATAATTTCTATAAAAATAACTCACTTCCATAATATACATGAAGGTTCATAAATATCACGTGGTTGGGATAGGAGCTCCTTTCTATTGCTGTCACTAGAATAAGAATATTTAACTAAAAAATAACTAATATGGCTGCATTTTTACCAGATGAAGAATTTTTACTTCAGCATCCACAGATTAAGTATGACAAAATATTTTAGCAAAGGAAGAATGTATTTAATCACATTTATCATTTCATTTTCTCCACTGCTAATATTTTTTTTTCCCCAGAAAAGTTCCTTCATCACATACACATACCTCATATTTTCCCAGGATTTAAGGCCACCACAATTTACTTTTCTCTTTTCAACAAATGCAGATGTTGAAAGCTGAAACTGTAATGAGTAATAATGTAGTTGGATAAAAGCTGAGCATTAATGGTGTTGTAAAGGTCACCCTGAAATAAGAATTAATGTGTTATGCCATTAATAAAGCATGGGAAACTGTGAACAAAGATAACTTAAGTTATTGTTAATGACATGGGCTCTTTGCTATATGTCTATTAGCTACAAATATAGAAGTGAGTTTTTGAGGCTGGTGACCAGCATCACAGTGGATTCTGTAAGAGCACCTTTGATATGGTACAGACGACAGGCAGCTCCGCAGAAGGGAGCTTTAAACATAGCAAACAGTTCAGGGAAGAATGACAGATAATTTTGACCAGTTGTTATCTTTCCTTTGTTAGCCTTTTCCATCAATGATGTACATATGTATAGAATGAGAGTAAGTTGCAAAAAGTAGAAATAGATTTTTTCAAAGCATTTTTAATCTGTTTTCAGTGCAGCTAATTTTAGAATTACAGATCCTTAACTAGATGAAGCAGATATCCGTATTGTCTAGGATTTTGAGCAAGTTCCTGTCCCAGCAGCAACAATTCTTTGATTCCTAAGTCCATTTTAATTTCAAGAAAAAGAGTAGATGGAAGCCTGGTAAGACCTTATTAAGACCTTATTTCATGGTCTCAGGGCTGACAAGCTTTCTTTCTAGTTGCTTATGAAATCCCTCTGCAATAATCTCCTCAGTCATTTATTCCTTTGTCTCACACATCCAGTAAAGAAGCATTAAGTATCTTCTGTGTGTCATATTTGCCAAGTGTGGAGGATAGGCAGGTGAAGTCTTAGGTTGAGGCTTTGAATGCCCGCAGTCTTGGCTTTACCTTTTCTTTGGAAGATACTGGAACGTACTGTCCCTTGATTCCTCAGGAGCAGATGTCATAGCTTCACAGTGATTCAATAAAATGAAGGAAAAGGTTTTCAGATCCATTAATTTGATACTTTGTAACTTGCTAATTTAAGATGACATGAAAGAGGATGTTACCTTGATACTACATTTTCATTTATATTTATATGGAGAAAAACTTCTATGAAGGTTAGTGATTGAACAAAGGTATTGTTACAGTTTCATAGAAAGCTGCTGTAGCGTTACCAGAAGTTAGATGTTTTATTTAACATCTGGCAATTAATATTTGCTTACTAGTAGCCTTATAATTTACAAATTGCTTTAGGGTTTATTATTTGATTAATTCTTATGAACTTTCTTAAAGACATGGCTACATATTAATCTGCCAAAAATATGATAACTGACTTTAAAAATAGAAAAAATATTTGTGGAAAGTAATTGAAAGACACGTCCTTCTCTCTGTGTTGAAAAGGCCTATGTAAAACAGGCATGCAGTAAGGAAGAATTTGTATTACCCTGATAACATCTTTCATACATGGATTCCAGCAAATTTAAATTTGTATCATGATCAGCAGCCACTGAGATGGTGATAGATCATCAATGAGCTTTGGAATCATGATAGTGGATATTTGCAACTTGGAAATGTCCAGTCTTCTTCTTTTTTTTTTTTTT
>NW_004567137.1:5782199-5868430 GCF_000260355.1 Condylura cristata
TTTTTTTTTTTTTTGAGTTTGCATGAAATTATATACAAAAGGATTACAATTCATTGATAACGTTGAAAACTGCAAGTTAGAAAGGAATTCTGGTGGAAATAATGGTCATGATTGTCGCTTGCAATTCTTCTTCTTTTTTTTTGAATAATAGTTTATTTTTACATCATTTTATGCCTTTTTCCATCTCAGTTGTAGTCCCCTTGGGCTTCCCATCACCAAATCACTTGTGTGCCATCACCATAGTCCAGTGCATTTCCCTCCCCCCACTGTTTTTTATCTCATCCCCCACTTCACCCTCATAAATGTCTCTGGTATATAGCTGTTCATTATTATTATTATTTTCTCGCCTGGTCTGTTATATTCCTGCTATGAGTGAAACCATCCAGTATTTTTCCTTTTCCTTCTGGCTTAAGAAATAGCCAGTCTTCTTAAAGACTTCCATGAGCCAAAGGAATGAAAGACTGCAAGAAAAAAAAATCCTACTGATGTAAAAGACAAAGTTAAACAAATGCAAAGCAGTGTGACAGCGCAAGAGCCCACAAGGTTCTGAAGGGACAGACTGACGGGAAATCCCAATGTTGCCAGCAGCTTCTCTGGAGTATGTGGGAGCAGTTCTTATAGAAGGGTTGACTTTGAAACAAGTTCCCAAACACACCACAGTGAAAAGGAAAAGTTGGGAGTTAGCATGGAGGTGGAGGAGGAAGTTCTGTCTTGGGAGCAGAATTTGTCCTGTGCCCTTAAACACAGTACTCTTGGGAGGAGGACAGGAAGTGGCACTGGAAAAGTGAACTGAGTTGACATCACAAATGGACTTTGGGGCTGCATAGAACTGTTCAGAATGTCTCCCACAGTGATGTTTTCTAGGGAATGTTAATTTGTCCCTGTGTACTCTGGAAAGGATGTGTACAGTTGTTACTGCTTAAAGAATCACAGTGCACAGTAATACAGCAGTACCTCAAAAATTTTAGAATTTGTGCCATGAAAAAAAAATCTTTAAAATTAATGTTTGCAGACTGATTTCAACATGAATTTTTCACAGGTTATTGTTTTGCTAACAGTTCCTTCAAGCACTAAGGCACAGGAAATGGGTTATTGAATGAGGTGTTGTGACATGACCCAAGTTCCCTAATTTTCTATTAAAACTATTTAAGGATGCTTTTTCTCTGGAAGCACTTATGAGGTGGATTTAGACAGTGTAAGCCTAAAGATAGGGAAACCAGTTAGGAGGGTAAGACTTTGAACTGACTAGATATGAGGCTCCTTTAAGGAAAGCAGAGACCAGGCGATGGAGAAGGACATAACTGATAGAGCCTCTGGTTGCCTTTTTATGATCTTCGATGACTCTCACAGGCCTGGTAGGCAGCTGGGAAGGGTCTGTAATGTAAAACAGATTGAGGCAGTAGAGCATGATGGGTCTGATAGATATACTGCATTTCAGAGATGTGGGACATTCAAGCTGTGAAGCTTAGTAGTACAGACATGACTGGAAATCAAGAAGGACTTGAAGCAGGAGATGGTCAACTTAGGACTTAGGATCACCCCTGGATTTGTAGCTTGCTTAGGGCCAGTTGAGCTGCACTGGTTTTGAAGGCTGCCACCGTCAATTACTATATGCTGAGGGGTTCAGAACAGAAATTCATCTTCTCACTATTTGGAAGCTGGAAATTCAAAGTCATGATGCCCATCAGGATTAGTTCCTCTGGAGGCTCTGAGGAAAAATCTGTTCCATGCTGTTGCCTCGCTCTGCACATGTAAACCCAGGTCTGCCTCCATATTTGCAACTGCCTTCTCCCTGAGTCTCTGTGTCTCAGAGCTCTCCAGTCTGTTGGAAGAACACCAGTCCTTGTGTTGAAGGTCCTCCTCACATCCAGTGTGATTTCATAGCAAAGTCCCTGACTGAACCACGTCCTCAAAGACTATTTCCAAACACAGTCACAGTTAGCTGGGGTTAGGACATGATTCAGCCTCTTACAAGTAGTTTCTTGTCTCTCCTATTCCTGTCAACAGTTTCTTTTCTTGTGGGACAGTTGCTTTTCTTTCTGTTTAGATAGTATTCCTTGCAAAATTGGACTTTTCAGTTGCCCCCCTCCCTTTTATTTGGGGGGGTACCTTTTTTCCCTGTCCCTATAAATGACTAAAAGGAGCCTTTTTAAATTTTGACAATTTTGTTGGTATTGGGTAGGAAGAAACACCCAGATGTAAAAAAAAAAAATCTAATTATGATCAATTTCACAAAGTTAGGGAACTCACAGATTTCTTACTTTAACAACTCCTAACCTGTCTTTCCCCAGCCCCATCTGAGGTGCAAAGTGGTAGCCATTTTGGCCTTTACCCTCAGCTTTCTAAGAGTTAGGCCCAACAAACTTCTCCTTACCACGTGTCTTCCATTCTGATCCTGTTTTTAGTTGCATTTGCTGTCAGAGTACATAATAAAGGCAGAATGAAATATATGAGATGATCATTTGGGGTCTTTTATTTTTTGACTCTGTTGAGGTGACTTTCACAAAATGTCTGTACCAACAAGAAATGACCCCCCTGGCAGATTTTGATGGCCAAAGCCTACAACATACTTGCTGAATGCAAGTGTCTCGGGAAAATGCACAGGATGAAAAAGAATGGAATTGTTTTTCGTGTCTCTGCAAGTATTAAGAGTTCCCTATTCTTTCACATTATTTATTTATTTTTAAGTGTATTTATGTATACATACAAGAACTGGGGTATAGGCCAGATGTGTGTGGGGTGGGGGGTGGTTTGAGTGGATTCATCAGAAACAGTGGGGAGCAGAACAGGCGAGTTGACTGAAATAAACTGCTGAGGGGAGCTGTGTGTGAGATGGACAGGTCCGCCGTGCCATGTGTGTCTGCTCCCTGGCCAGGGATTGAACTTGTGCTTCAGTGGCTGCTGATAGCTTCATAGTGTTGAGACTTAATCCCTGGCACCACCAAGAAGACCCCACATATGTTATTTCATGAAATGCTTCCATCAACCTTATACTCATTTTACAGTTGAGGCAAATGAGAGCCAGTAAGAATATGTTATGATGTGGCAATTACCGCATTTCCCAGGAAATAGAAACCCAGGTACATTTTAATTCGATGCTCAAATTCTACTTATTTCACTACTCTACTTTGTATACTGACAGTGAATAACTTTTAAAATAAACATGTGAAATGCTACATCACCATTTCATTTTCACATCATCTGTGGTTACCTCGGTGAGTGTTAATCCCCCTTGAACTAATAAGATCACTGAGACTTAGAGAAAAAAAAATACACACACACATTACATAGCAAGTAGTAGCACAGCTAGGATTTTAATTTAGACTTGTCCACCTCAAAGATGCATGCTTTTTCTGAGTGTGAAAGCCTTAGATAAAAATCTAAAGAGCCTGTGAAGAAAGGATCCAGGCAGGGATATGAAGATGGGGAACAGAAGACAGGGAACTAAGTGCCATGAAGAGAAACTAGGAGGTTCTGTTAAGAGGAATCAGCAGTGCTAGTATTCTACAAAGTATGGACAGTAGCCTTGGATTTAGCAACTGAAGGCACAAGGAAAGCAGAAGCCGGACCATAGTGTGGGTAGTTGCATGAAGAAAGACTGGAAGAGTATTGTAGGAATCATCCAGAAGCCTCATTCAAAGGCAAAGAGAGACAGAGTAGGTGGACAGAGAGGATAACCCATATGTTAAGAGAGAAACTTTGGGCCCTCCCTAGTGGTGCAGCGGGTTAAAGCACAGCACTAAGAAGCTAAAGCCACTTCCGCAAGAGTTCGATCCCCTGCCCCAGAAGTGACCACATGGCGTGGCAGACCTCTCCTGACCCGCCTACTGCTCCCCTCAGCAGTGTACTTCGTCGATCGGCCTGTTCTGCTTCCCACTCTGTCTCTGGTGAATCCTCTCAGCCCCCACACCTCTGGCCTTTACCCCAGTTCTGTATGCATAAATAAATCTTTAAAAAAAAAAAGGCGGGGGAGATGTTATGTCCTTGTTGAGGGGAGCCCTAAGTACTACACGTTCAGGTTCCAGAGATCAGGTAAATAGATAAGTGTGAAAGAGAATAATCAGTGGGGAAGTATAGAAATTTAGAACATAAATTTTGGGGATTGCTTTGAATGAAAGAAGGGGTGCCGCTTTCACTGAATCAGAAGGGGGAAGCAGGCCTATAGGAGATATAATAGAAGCTGGCAGGGACCCTGGGAGGAAGGTGAGTTTGAGCTAAGCTGGTCCTTCCAACGTCTTCAGGCTAACCATGAGCCAGAGAGTCAGTGAGGCTGGGGGTTCATAACTGTGACTAAAAACAAAATGTCAAGAACTAACAGTGCTTTTGTCGGTTCTCTGATATGTTAGTATATTTTCATGATTAACACAACAGATAAAATGTTAGAGCTTCATATGTATGTAAACATTTTAACTAAAAGTCGAGGTCCCTAAAAGTGCTGATGTTGATTTTTAAAGTGAACTCTGATCTCCACCTGCACAGGAGCTCACACTTCCTCACACTGGAAATTTCCGTGACTCCCCGTCAGTCTGTCAGTTACTCTCCCCATGATAATCTGCTCCCCTTTTGCATCTGTATTTATCTTCTAAATGACAGCATCGTCGCAGTGCCTCCAAAGTGTAAAGAATTCATACTTTGATTCAAGGCTACGTGCCAAACCATTGCAAATGTATTTTTGTTCGGGGGGAGCTCACTGGTCTCCAGAAATGCTGGATTCCAGGCCATAGATAGCCACAGGCTAGAGATGCCTACCACACTGTCTTCACATCTTGCTCAGTGAACATGCTCTGAGACAGGCACTGCCATATACAGGAGCTGTATTTCTTTCGGAATGTTAATCTTCAGGAAAAGAATAAATTCAAGAGTAATACATGAAGAAGGTTGTTTAGGAGAATGTAAGGATATAAACTGAAAAACAACAATCTTTTGTAATTAATAGTAAGCCTAAAGGTCTGACCTAGGTCTAACAACTTGTTTCTGACTCAGATGGTATTTACAGTGAGCAGGAATATTTTGTTCTCTGAGTTAGTCCCAGTGAATTTAGTTCAGAAAGGAAAAGTGTAGAGGCGCTCTGCAGGCTCTCTCTCTGTCGTCGGCATCGGAGCTGAGCTTCCTGCCTGGAGGAGCTCGAAGGACAGGGGCCAGCATGTGCATGGTGAGGGAGGCACTCCAGCACCCCCAGCACTGAAGCACTGCACTAACCTGACGTCAGCTTCTTCAGTAGAAATGTTCCAGCAGCAAGAAAGTATTCTGTGTTTTTTGGCAATCAACAGATCAGATACAAGTCTAGCAATACAACGAGGATGTGTAATCTGACATGATTAGACAAGGCTCTTTAGTACCAGAACATTCATAATTGAGACAAAGAAAGAGTATTAATAACACTTTCCTAACACGGCAGTTAGCCATTTTATATTTCCTTTCTTTAATCTTAGTGTTTTTCAACAAATCATGGGATTTAATAGCGTGTTTTGGCAGATTAGAGGATTTATGGTCCAGATGTTTTTTGTTCTAAAAATGGATTAGGGTGTAAAGTTTGCTGGAATCCATGGAACATGTTGAGGCAAGCCGGTCATTTTATGTGTGATTAGTGCCTGCCTTCTGTCTCACAGTCCCTCCATCTGTCACAATTCACCAATGGATCTGGTTAGATTTAGCCTCATGTCACAAACAAGTCCCTTTTCTGGGCAATTTCATATTATAGATTCAGTTTATGCCATTTTATGCCCTAGTTAAAAAGATAGTAAGAGTGAAAGATGAGATATTAGCTTTCTTCTCAATATTTACGAAACAATTGTTTCCCTTCGCTGTTGCACCCTGAAATCATGCAGGTTATCAGGGTTAACATGCATCAAGTAACTAAATGACCATTCTTAAAATCAAGTTGAAAATTAGTTTTGTTCTCTACACCTGACATTCTTTAAAAGAAATACTTTGGCAGTATGTCTGTGCTCTACATTCTGGATTGTGACCTTGCAGACACAAGGTGGACATTTGATGACCTTATGAAGGGCGTGAACTAAGTCTGGCTGAGCAATCAGTAGCCATGGTTTCTTATCAAACAGTTATAGGTGTTGGGCTACATTCTGCACTTGAAGTGTAGCTACTGAAGTTTGTATCCACAGCAAACCAGTGCCACCTGTGTTTTGTTTCACCATACAATGGATTGGGGGAAATGCTCTTCTTACAATCAGATAATAATGATTTATTCTTTCTGTGCGCAACAAGCCTAACTATGCTATTCACTAATTTGAAACTGATCTTTCTAATACTGTTATGAAAGAGTCAGTAGGTACAGTGATGATTATCAATACCTGTAGCCCTTGGTAACATTCAAATGATCCTCGTATGAAAAAAAAAAAATCCACAGAGGTTTTGTTTGGCACTGCAAAATATTCATGCACTTAAGAGTTTATAGAAAAATTATATTTTACACTTCGTCCCAAATAGGTAAAAACTGCCATATTTTACTAAAACATATTTCTATAAGGGATATTTGGCACCATTGTCATGTATTCAGTCATCAATTATTCATTCGTTCTTTCATTTTAGACAAATTCCACTTAGGAATTTATAGTATGCCAGATATTCGCTATAAATCAAAAAAAGTGATTTTTATGGAGAAAGGTTAACTTGTCTGCATTTGTACTAAACGTACTCTTTGTTCTGCCACATCTTCAGGTTATTTAAATGACCATGATGCTGTCACCAAGGCGATTCAAGAAGCCCGGCAGATGAAGGAGCAGCTTCGGCGGGAGCAGCAGGTGCTGGATGGGAAGGTGGCCGTTGTGAACAGTCTAGGCCTCAATAACTGCAGGACAGAAAAGGTGAGTTCATAAACTGTTTAAATTTGCGACTTGCTTTTTTCCTTCATTATCCCCTCACAGTCCTCAGAATAATGATTTTCCCTATTTCTTTTCTCTCTTTGCCCATCCTCAGCAAAACCAGTTCTCTTATCTCCAAACTTTATGTACAGTGAATATCCCTTCTTCTGCCATCAATTTGCGTTAATATGAAATAGTATTTGAAGTATCTGAGTCCAGTAGAAGTGTTGTTATACTGGGATGCTTAACTTGTCTTTGGGGATGAGCTGGATTTGAAGGTGTGGAATGATTTTAATCTGTGTAAGCTTGGATGTTACCTGTGCACCTCCCAAGTACCGGCCTGAGTAGGCAGTAAAACTGATGACTGCATCTGAGACATAGTAATTGCAAACTTTTGTCTAAACTAGATTGTATTTTACTTGTGAAAAGACTGCAATTTGTTATATAGTGCTAAGAGTGATGTGCTTCTTTTGGTAATATTTGAAATATGTTATTATATGAAATTATATGTTAAAATATGAAATTGTAAAGTGTTACTGAATAATCCCCTTTTCATAATCGTAGAACTAAATAGATACAGCTGATAGGAGAAGAAATGATCAGCTACTTAGCAATAACTTGAAAGTTAATTATCATAGGAAGCTTATGAGTCCAACAATATTGTCCAGAATGAGCAGATTGCGAATTTGGCTAGCTTTCTGGTTTCTCGGGTTTCATATGGAATTTTATGTGTAATCTCTAAGAAGTTAGTGATGTGCACAGAGAAGGTGAAATGTCACAACTGTACCTCTTCCCATAGCTTGAATATGGGTCCAAAAAAAATGGAGAAATCATTTCCATGCTGCTATGTCTCTGAAGGGGACAGCAGAGCATGGACCAGTGTCTGCCCCTTGTGCTCCCCCAGCAGAAAAGCCAGGCAGGTGCCGCGAGGGCATGCAATCCATTTTCCAGCTAACGCCAGAAGGGAGGAGGACAGGAAAAATGACAGCTCTAAGGAATGATAGCAAGCATAAAGGAATTTATATTCAAATATTTAAACATTCTTGAAAGGATGCTTGAACAGAAATTCCTTTTCTCTGCTCCCCATGTAGAAATGAGTTTAACACTCAGCCAGATGCTAATGCAAAGTGACTCAAGCTATTCCTCGCAAGCACAGCTAAATTGCCGTTATTTGTTAAGCGCATTGAATTCAGCTGTGGATACAGCAGTTGGTTGCATTCAGCAAGCATCTGTACCCTTTTTTTTTTTTTTTTTTTTTTTAATCCTCCAAAGCAGACACAACTCTACCTATCTCCCCCCTCTCCTCCCCTGTGCTGGCTGGGAATTGTCAAGTGACAACCGACCAAATCCTTTTGGACAGGAAGCCTTCATCGAGAGTTCTATATACTTGCAAAACAGGCCTTGTGGTTGGATCAGGGAGCCCATTAAAAGCACTTTGATGGTATGGAAATTCATCTTCATGAAACTCCTAGGCCCCTAAGCAGCATGCTGTTTAGCTGTGGTTACAGATCAGTCATTCACATCGGAGGGCAATAATTGTGCTGACGGCTTGTAAGGCAGTGGTAGTACATAAAATAATCCTGGGCCCTCCACCATGGCACTGTGAGTTAATCTCCTCTAATACACATCAGCTGTTGTTCTCACACATGACTTTATGCCGGCTCTGGTGACTCTGCTCAGCCTTTTGATTAAGTAACAGGAGTGGAACCATCTGCATTCACTTTAGTCCCCACTTGTCCATTGTTAGGGAACCTTGTTCTCACTTCCTGGTCCACCTCCCCAATCAACGGTATCTTATTTTTCTGATGAGCAACTTCCATTTAGTTGCAGGGCTCTGTTGGAAGCCACTACTTTCAATTTTCTTTTCTCTTTTGCAGAAATAAAATAATTAAAAAAAAAATGTGGTTTTGAAGCCATACCAGCTAAAGTCTGTTGGCCAGTTAGATGTCTCCATTCTAAAGGAGGTTATATCCCTTCACCATGCACTGTCAATGCAGTTGAATTACATTATCAACAACAGACTGGTCTTACGAGTTTTTAAATGAGAAATATGAAATGAAACAGTTTCATTATTGAAATAATGACAGACTCACTTGATATGTACATAAATCTTGACAGAAGGATATGGATTAGCTCAACTCTTAGATTGTCTTTGACACCTGAAAATTAAATCAAAATTATTGCAACTCTCTTTAAAGCAAGTGTTACTGTGATTACTTTTTCCTGTTACACTAGCTGTGCCTCATTTATACACACACACACACACATACACACACACAGCAAAACATTAATTTATTGTATTATTTTTGTAGGAGTATCAAAAATCCTCCACCACAGTGAATTAGACTCTCCCCTGCCCCTTTACTACCCTCAGTTCCAAGGGTCAGTTTTTGTTCCCTTGCACATAAATGCAGTCATGTTATTTTTCTCCTCTCTGACTAATTCATTAAGCATAATCCCCTCCAGTTCTATCCATTTTGCCAAAAATGTAAAGATTTCATCTTTATCGCTGCATAGTATTCCATTGTGGATACATAACTTCTTGTAATCCATTCATCTCTCCTTAGACATTTTAGTCATTTCCATAATTTGGCTATTGTAAACATCCTTGCATATGAATGTTTTTGTATTCTTAGGATAAATGCTAGGAGTGGAATTGTTGGATCACATGGTTAATCTATTTTTAATGTTCTGGGGTTCATCTATAATTTTTGCAAGCTGAATCGTGTATCAGTCCCACCAGCAGTATATGATGGCTCTTTCTTCCTGACCAATACTTGTGACTTTGTGTTGTAGGTCTTTCTCACATGTGTGAGGTGATAACTCATTGTGATTTTCATTTGTGTTTCCTTGATAATAAGTGATGAACAATTTTTTACGTGCATGTTGGACTTCTAGATATTTCTTTTGGAGATGTGTCTATTCAGATCTTCTGCACTTTGTTTTTATGTTGTTGAGTTTGAGTTTTCTATAAACCTTGGATATTAACCCCTTGTTGGATGTGTGATTATACTTTAATTGGAAGAAAGTACTTGTAGCTTGGGTCTTTTTTTATTTTTTATCATTTCTTTCACTTGCAAAACCTTTTAGTTTGATGTAGTTCTGCTTCTGTTTGCTTTTGTTTCTCTGACTGTTAGTCTAGTTCCCAAAGACACTGCTGAACCAGTATTGCAGTGCTTTGCTTATGTTTTCGCATATATGTTTTATGGTTTCAGGTATTACAGATTATTTAAGTTTCAGGTCTTTGATCCATTTTGATTTAATTTTTGTGTGAGATAGCCTGGTTTCATTCTCCATGTTACTATCTAGTTTTCCCAACATTTGTTGAATCTTTACTTTTCTCCATCATATACTGTTGCCTCCTTTGTCACATATTAACATCTGTGTATTTGATTTTGGGCTCTCAGTTTTATTCTACTGATCAGTGTGTGTATTTTTTTAAGATTTGTTTATTTATGCATACAGAACTGGGGTACCAGCCAGAGGTGCAGGGGTGGTGAGAGGTTTCACCAGAGACAGAGTGGGGAGCAGAACAGGCAGATCAATGAAGCACACTGTTGAGGGGAGCAGCGGGAGGTCTGCCACACCGTGTGGTCACCTCCTGGGGCAGGGATTGAACTCATGCGGAAGTGGCTTTAGCTTCTTAGTGCTGTGCTTTAACCCGATGCACCACCAGGGAGGGCCCAGTGTGTGTATTTTTATACCAATATACCATGCTATCATTTTTCAGTATTACTGAACAATTACCTCTATATGACACATAGGAATGAGATGATAGCAAATTTATATCTTTTAATTAGTAATAATTCAACACTGTACCTTAGGTATTAGGGATGGTACTGTATACTACATGCACTGCATTGAACAATATGGCTTCTGCCTCTGTAGAATTTGCAGTTTATATCATTAATATTTTGACTGTTAATCATAGCATATTTATGTGTGGTCCACTTATAGGAATTTAATAAGACCCCACTTAGCATAAAGATCATTTTTGTGATTTTACATACAGATTGTTTTCCATCAGAATTTTACTGATTTACTACTCATTTACAAGAACATGTAATTGGAACATAACTGTCACACTCAACATGTGCAGTAGCTTCTGTGGCCTCCACAGTGCAGTGAACCCCATAGCCCCTCTATAGCCTGCTCTCTCCCTTCCAGCTGGCAGCCGCCATAGTCTTTATAATCCATAGAAATCATTTCTATACCAGAGTTCCAACAAAAGCAGTATCACTATTTACATTGGGTTGCCATTTTCACATTATCTACCTTTTATTAGTTTTATAATCAGTCAACTTCATCCATGGTCAAAACATGGGTAGATGAATAATTGATTCAAATTTTTACTTCAGAGTTCTTAATGGAGTGTGATGAAGTTTTTAACGGAGAATGTGTGATGAAGTTCCTTTTTTATGTTGTACCATCATGATCTAATATAATTTCAGTCACAAAAGGACTTTTTTTTTTTGCTCTAAAGTGTTTTTTTTCTCTAAACCTAGAAAGTATAGAAATGTAAGGAGAGAGAGAGATAAAGGAGAAAGAATGACAGAAAGGAGCTGGGAGAAAGGAAAAGGTGAAAAAAGAAATCCAGTCTGGTGCTTTTCATCACTCTAAAAGGTGGTAGTATGACCTGTGATTCTGATAATTGGAATCCTGTTGTGGAGATCCATTTTCCTGAGTAGGCAAACCTTATACACATTAACTTGTCTTTATATATCAAATGACCAAAATGGTTGTCCCATCTAGATAGTTCTAATCCTGAAAGCTGTAATTGGACAGTGAAAACAATTAAAGGTGTGAAGATGGGAACAAATGTTTTCCAGTAATATGTACCAAAACACATAATGAAAGTCATTTTTCTGAAACACATTTTAATTGAAGACTTTTAGAAGATTTTTCATTTCTTTACTTTTCTTGGAAATGTTTCAATATACCCAAGAACTGTGTATGTCAGGTTTCTTGGAAACTCTGGGACACAGTGTTATTTATAATTGTCATCTCTAGTTAATTATAGATTATATGTTCATAATGTTATCTTTTATCACACAGCTTTATTACAGTTTGTTATGTATGAATATGTCTCAGGTAGGAAGAATCAGAAAAAAAAAAAAAAGACCCTCTTAGATTTAATTTTGATGGGGGTGAGGGGGACACCCACTTTGCTTATCTCCAAAGGCATAATTTGTTTATTTTCCTTTCACCCTGTTTTTTATTGAGGTAACATTGTACTGTTTCTCACCTCAGGGATTATATGTATCACACCATTCCCACCACCAAATGTCCAGTCACTGTCTACTACCAAGTATTTGGCCCCTTCAACCTATACCTTTTCTTCTAATCAGCATTGTATAGTCAGTCAATTTGTTTTTGTTGTGTTTAATTGTTTGCATTTTCTTTATATTCCACAAATGAGTGAAATTTTATGGTATTTTTCTTTTTCTTCTGACTCATCTCACTATAATCCCATCAAAGTTCATGCAGGTTATTGTAAATGCAATATTTCATCTGTTTCATGATTGGGTAGTATTTTGTGTGTGTGTGTGTGTGTGTGTATCTATATATATAAACACACGCATAAATATATACACACACACCACATCGTTATCCACCTGTCAATTCTTGGGCACTTGAGTTGTTGCCATATCCTGGCTATATTAATAGAGCTGTAATGAATATAGGAGCACATGTGTGTTAGATATGTGTTCATCTGTTTTGGGTAAATAACTACTATATCTGATCATAGTTCTACTTTTTTTTTTTTTAATTTAAGGAACTTTACAAGTTATATTGGTACCAACCGTACATAAGGGATTCTTATTCTCACATCCTCACCAGCTTTTTTTTCTTTGTGACTTTTGGATAATCATTCTGATATGAGGTGAAATCTCATTGTGGTCTGATTTACATTTTCCTAATAAGTAGCAAAGATTATCTTTATCTGTCCATTGGTTGACCATAGGTATGTTTTCACTGTGAAATAGCCAGTTAGATCCTCTGTGAACTTTTTAGTTGGGTTGATTTTTTGTTGTTGTTGAGTTCTATGACTTATTACATGACTTGTTTATTGATTGTGGCTATGCATTTCTTACCTGATAAATGTTTTACAAATGTCTCCTCCCATTTATAAAGATATCTTTTTGCTTTGATTCAAAGTTATTTTGGTATATGAATAATTTCCAGATAGATATTGTCCTGTTTCTTTATATTTTCTCTTATATTTCTCGCTGTGAAGATGAATCCACAAAGACATTACAAAGACTGATATCAAAGAGCTTATTTTTTTTCTATGTCGTTTATTATTACTGGTTTTATATTCAAAATCTTAAATTTGACTTAGTATATAGTGTAAGATAACGGTCTAGTTTCAATCTTTTGTATATGGTTGTCCAGTTTTCCCAGCACCATTCATTAAAGAATTTTTCCTTGGTCACTTGTGTGTTCTTGGCTCTTTTTTCCTAAACTAGTTACCGATTTGTGTGTGGTATTATTCCTGGACTCTCAACTTTAATTCAATTCCATTGATCTATTTGCCTGTTTTTAGTCCATTGTCATGCTGTTTTGGTAACTGTAGCTTTGTAGTATAGTTTCAAGTCAGGAAGCATGGTGCCTCCATTTTTATTATTTTTTACTCGGGATTGTTTTGGCGATTTGAGGTATTTTGTGCTTTTATACAAATTAAGGTATTCTGTTCTAAACCTGTGAAAAATGCTATTGGGCCTTAGTAGAGATTAAATTGAATCTTTATGTTGCTTTTTTCACTTTTCTGAAAGTACCTAAGAAAAATGAGTATTGTATCTTCTCTGAATGTTTGATGTAATTCAACAGTGAAGTTATTTGGTCTTGGACATTTGTTTTTTGGGATGTTTTTGATTACCATTTCAATATGGATTCTTTCTGACTCAGTTTTGGTACATTATATCATAATAGGAATTTACCCATTTCCCCTTGATTGTTCAGTTTGTTTACATCCAAGTGTTTATGGTTATATCTCATGGTCCTTTGCATGTATGTGGTATCCATCATAATGTGGCATCTTTCATTTCTGATTAAACTTGAGTCTTTTTTCCCCTTCTTTAAGACTGATATGCCAAGGTTTTGTCTGACCTTTTGTTTGAAAGTATCTGATGCCCATTTCTAATAAAAATGTAAGAACCTTTTCTTTCTGATCCCACCAGCCAGTGCTAGTGAAATAGAGACCCAATTCCCTAAACTGCAATGACTAGACCAGACGTTTCTATTAATCTCCCTCACCGTTAATGTAGCAATTCAAGGAAGATAATGCCTATGTTGTATTTATTGTCTGTTAGAATTGAATTTCATTAAAGTGTATCTGGAAATCTCAATACAGATAGTCCCTAATTTATGATGATTTGGTTTTGATTTTCTGACTTTATGGTGTGAAAGTAATATGCATTTGGTAGAAACCATACTTGAAACTTGCAATTTCAGTCTTTTCCTGGACTAGCAATTTCTGATAACAGTACTCTTGTGATGATCATCAGACACAGTGAGCCACAGTGAGTAGTCACATATGCAGTTGTGAGGATAAAGAACCAGTACCCATAATGTCTTCTACAAGCTACTCTTGAGCCTCTTCAGAAGACAGAAATTGATGACTCTGTTGCCCTAGAATCACTGTCAACTAGCAATTAATTTTAATTCAGTGTTTCAAACAGTCTTCATGCCCCATGTGCTTACAGCTGTGTACATTAGTGGTGAGAACCCAGTACAGCTATTCTATTTTTCATTTTGGGTATAGTGTTCAATAACTAACCTGAGCTATTCACTACTTGTAAAATAGGCTTTATGTTAGATGAAAGCACCTGACTATAGACTAATGAATTATATTACTCTACCTTTATGGCTAAGTTACGCTGTTTAGTAGGTTGTGTACAATGCATTTTTTTTTAAAGATTTATTTATTCATATGGAACTGGGGTACAGGCGAGAGATGCGGTGGGTGAGAGTATTCACCAGAGACAGAGTGGGGTGCAGAACAGGCAGATCGACGAAGTACACTGCTGAGGGGAGCAGTGGGTGGGTCAGGAGAGGTCTGCCACGCCATGTCCATCTCCTCCGGGCAGGCGGGGATCGAACTCATGCGGAAGCGGCTTTAGCTTCTCGGTGCTGTGCTTTAACCCACTGTGCCACCAGGGAGGGCCCTACAATGCATTTTTAATGTAACAATATTTTTAACTTTCAGTGGGCTTATCAGGATGTAACCCAATCACAAGTCAAAAGTCTATACAGTAGCTTTCACAAGTAATGATTTATTATTATTATTAAAGATTTATTTGTACATACAAAACTGGGGTACAGGCCAGAGGCTCAGGGGTGGTGAGAGGCTTCACCAGAGACAGAGTGGGGAGCAGAACAGGCAGATAGACGAAGTACACTGCTGAGGGGAGCAGCGGGCGGGTCAGGAGAGGTCTGCCACACCATGTGGTCACCTCCGGGGCAGGCGGGAATCAAACTCATGTGGAAGTGGCTTTAGCTTCTCAGTGCTGTGCTTTAACCCGCTGCACCACCAGGGAGGGCCGTAATGAATTATTATTAACGCACAGTGAGATTCAGGTATCTGTGGGCTGGTGTCACTTCATTGGCTCAGTGATGTCAGTATTGAAATCTGTGATTCTCTGGATTTGTTTCTCTTGGGGCCACCAAATGTTGCTGCAACTGTCCCACAAAGGAAGGCAGACTCAATAGGAAGTAGTTTTCTAAGTTCAGACTTCATGCACAGAGATTTGTTTTACTGCACCTCTCAGGAAGTTTCTATAAACATCTCGTTTTGTATAGAACTGGGTCATCTGTGCAGCTGTAAACAATTACTGGCCAAAGGAAGAGATATTGCTTTAAATTGGTCATGAATTGTTTTCTGGAACTGAATAAGAGACCTTATCTTAACATCCTTGACATAAATGGCTATCTCTTAAGATCAAAGAGTATATGGACAGGGAAGAAAAGGAGGAAAAGAGTGGTGGTTGTCTAGGAGAATTAAATTGCTTACACAATGTATGTAAGATGTATGTGCACAAGAAAACATTGCATAGTTATAAATTAAATCAGTGACTATATTCTCACACACATGCTATCTACATGATAAGGTTATGTTTTATATTGGTTTTCATCTATAAGAGATGTCACTTACAAAATAAACCTGCAAATATATTAATGTACATGTAAAAGTAGAGAATTTATTCACCAAACATTATTTGACTACTGAGTACCTGTAATTAAATACACATGCTGTGAGCTCATCTATAGCTGCAAAAAAGAATGGCTAGGAAAATGTCTTAATTTTCTGTCTGATGTTCAGAGAAAAGTCTTTGCAGATTTCCATAGACTAAGAAGTAAATTAGGTAAATAACATGTATGTTTAAGTGATAGTTACTAATGACACGTGTTTCTCTTTTTGGTTGTCAGACATATTCATAAGAAGCCTTAGCACAGACTATAAAAACTGATTTGTAAATACAGGTTAAATTTATTACCCTCACACTTGGAAAATCATGCATTAGAGCTTCTCCTTTTCTGCCGTTGTCAACCCTTTCCTTTCCCTTTAGCAGAGTGCCAAACATGAAATGACAGTGACCAATGTTGACTTAATGTGGATGTTTAATAATGAAAAAAAGTATGTCAGTCCCAGCATTAGTTACAAATGGCAGTAAGTGTATGGGATGGCAGCCCTGTAATAATTTTACATCCATCATTCTTTCCTGATGCTTCGCTAGCCATCTGATGGATGGGGCTGGCAGTGTTAACTCTTCAGAAACTGACACTGTGTATCTAGTTCGGCATTATCTAACACATGCGCCTTTCCTTAGATAAGAAGCAGGGATGTGAGGAGTTGTGGATTATTGGCTTTGCTTTGAAAAAGTAGATCTGAAGGCACCCAAGCTTCTGCATTCAGTGGAAGATGCTACAATTAATGAATGATTTATGGATGGCTTGTGTAGTTGTTGCCTTCAGCTACAAGAAGTTCAATTAGGACTAGATTTTTCAGTGGCTAGAGAATTTTTATGAAAGAGGAAGGCATGTTGGATAAACGAAGAAGTGAGATCTTTGCAACAGTGTGGTCAAGCAGATTTTACTAGTGTGTGTGTTGTTGTTTTTTTTTAATCCCCCAAATTTAAAATCCTTTGGTCAGAAATTACCTGGGGACAAATTAAGTTAGTCCAAAGAATTAATATTTTCTCTTTATAAAGGTTAGCATGTGTAGTTTTTACATATAATGACTTGATAACTTTGAAAGATACATAAAATCTGAAGTTAACTATTTGCCTTTTTATTTTTGGAGTCTCTATTCTAAGATTTTATATAAAATGGGTGGGGAGCTGCTTTCTAGGCAACTGATTATTAGAAAATCTAGACCAGCTTTTTATGTGCAAGTTGGCATTTGATCCTTGGGTTTTCTTTTCTTTTGTTTTTTATCCATAAAACCTTCTGAATTCTGAGTGTCTTAGCTGAACACTTCTTATGGGACAGGAGGGGCCAGGAAAACCCCTTAGTGAATATTATCAGCACAGAGCAGCCAGTTTTCAAAGACCATGACAAAAAGGCAAATAGGTATTATGTCATCACCCATCCATCACTCGATATGTCAGCCTTTCAATAATTCCTATCGACATTCTCGACAGGCTGGTGCATGTTGAAGGGGCTGTTTGTTTCTAGAAATTGAGTATAGGCTGTCTATAGCCCTTTGTTCCAGATGGCTTTTTTTTTTTTCCTCGTTTTGCGTGTCTTTTCATTTCTTTCTTTTTCTTTCTTTTCTTTTTGGGGTATTTAATTGAAATACATGCCGAGTTTGCAGCCTGCAAAGATCAGAGCTGTTTTCGTCCAGCAGTGGTAACTATGCATTAAACATTTTGATTTGTTTGAGCTTGAAGTTTAGTCCTTTTTTGCCATTTGCTTCATGGAGTTTGTGTATATTTACAGCCTCTGCATTTAATGGCCACATGCCTTATTTTCACAGATGGCCAGTGGAAGACTTTCTTTCTCTTAGTATAGCCCGCTTTCAGCTTTGCTACATTTGTCACCGTGCCACTACTTGCAGCTAGCAAGTGCCCACGCTTGGTGGGGAGCAATTATGGTGTGAGTTTTTAAGGAGCTTTTTAAAGGTTTTTTTTTTTTTTTCAGTAAACTTTTTATGGTTTAATTTTCAAGCCTAGAAAAGCTGTGCATGTTTTCAAACAGAGAGTCTTGTGTTCTTTACATCATTCTGGTAGAGGGGTTAGTGCAGGACGGTCCAATAAAATGAGACACGCAGGGCATGCCAAATTGGGCTCACAGATAGATACCCACAGGCCTCTCTGGTGATTGAAATTGTCTGTTCACTCAAGAATATGCTCACAGTAGTGTTCCTGAAAAAAGCAAGTTTGAAAACACTATGCAGAGAGTGATCAAGGTACTTTAAAGGTATAGTACAATAGTGAATTGCTGAAAGTTAGAATATATAACAAAGGTCTACAGTAATTATGCCAAGATGATGGGGGGGTAAATTTACATTTCAGTCCCCACGTTTCTAATTTATCTAAATCTTTAAAAACAAAGTAAGATTACTTTGGTTGTCGTTGAGAAATGTTACTTCTAAATTTCTGGTTGGTTAAGAATGGTCTTTTGTTCCTTCTGTCCTCATCCTCACAGCCAGGCAGCTCTCTTCAAGACAGTTGAGCAGGATGGCACTGGAATAATTATGGACATTTGTATTTAATTACTTTATTGATAGTGAGGTAATGTATGCTCCGCAATACAGTTTAAAAGTTAAGTTCTAATTTCCAAATATTTTCCTGTTCCCCAGGGTGTCACTGAAACTTTCCAATCACGCCTTTGCTCCCCTTTTACAAACGAGAATGACGTGCTTATGAGGCATAGGAGTAGCTCAACTGGTCAGTCTTTTAGACCAACGTTTTCTGGCATGAGGGCCAGTCTAGAGGACCAGGCATAGAAGTTGCAAATGTAGCCAGCGCTTGTCCACCTCTGTGCCCAGCCCTCTCCGGCCCATGCCGTGGTGCGTATTTTGAGGCTGCATTCATAAGAATACTGACAGTGTTACAGCTTTTATTTCAGGAAAAGGAAAAATTAAAGAGAAAATCCAATATGTAGCTCAATAACCAAGTTGCCCACTGTTATAGAACAGTTCTCGTCAGAGGGCATTCCAGTTTTCTGTTTATGTGTGTGGCCCTCCCACCTACAGACATCCTGTGTAGCTTGTGAATTCTGTTTTTTTTTTTTTTTCTTGGTCTCCTGGATTTTTCTCCCATTAACCCCTCTGACTTGATT
Organism: Condylura cristata; assembly: GCF_000260355.1. Classification (NCBI taxonomy): domain Eukaryota; kingdom Metazoa; phylum Chordata; class Mammalia; order Eulipotyphla; family Talpidae; genus Condylura; species Condylura cristata. Next base: position 5,801,306 of record NW_004567137.1, read on the forward strand.
CTGTGTGCACCGAATCTGCATCTGTCTCAGTGGGGGAGGAAAAAATTGATTTTTTTAGACTTCAGTTTATGCTGACTACATAGGTAGTCATCTGAAACTCCAGGTCTTAGTTTTCTCTCCTTCACATGAGCATGCATAAGCCCCTCTTTGATTGGTAAGCAGGCACCCGTGTTTCACTGTCAGCAGTGACTGAGTGAACTTTCCGGGTGAAGGATTCGTTTCCTACCAACTTCTTGGAGCGACCGTTCCGTGCATTATACCCCTCAGCTTGGCAGCTTCTCACTACTGGCAGGGTTTTTTGTTTTAAGAACTGAATTAGTAATGTTGAATTTGGGCATATAACTATCTTTTACAAACTGTCTAAATCTGTAAATAATTATTTTGGGACAGTCTCCGCACAAAAAATATATCTCAACAACCAGATTTTTTTCATAATTTGGAATATCCTTGAATTTAAGAAAATGACTATGGAATTCTCAGTTTTAAATAGTGTTCCTTTAAGTTTTGAAACTTAATTTCTTCAAAGGCTGTTAACTGATTATAATTTATGGATAGAAATACAGGTTTGAAAGAAAATGAAAATGGCCTTTAATCCACCCTGTCATCTGACATGAATTACCTCTTCAGTCTCTAAATATGGCTAATAACTTGAAATCCTCCAGGGAGGTGAACTTTTTGTTATGCTGAGGTAGTTGTTTCTGTGTATAGACAGCTATGACTCTTCTGAGATGCCTTTTACCCAATAACTTCCAGTATTGGTCAGTGTTCTATTGCTTACCTGTATACAGTCAAATTTTTCTGCTTCACAAATTACAGACCTTGATTCTTCTTAAACTTGCAGATTCATAAGATACTTAAACACAACTATTGTCAGACTCATCTGTCCACCTCCTTCAATGCTCATTTCCAGGGTTGTTTGAAATTTCTCCATCATGATAAGGATATTAATAGGAACATAATCCAGGACTGAGTGAGTTCAAAACCATATGGTCACTGCAATTCCTATAGGAAAATATGTGTGTGTGTGTGTGTGTGTGTGTGTAGTCATTATAACAGTTTCCTTAATGAATCCCTATTAGCTGCTCCCCATCATGACATCCTCTAAGTTCCCTTAGCTAATCTTTACAGGAGTTGTACAACATGTATTAAATACCTAAGCTGCTCACCACAAATTTCTCTATTCATTTATGAAAAATTAGTTATTTGTCATCAACTTTCTAATATCCTCTTAATTTAAGTCAAATTAACACTAATAAATACAGAATCACTTTTTGTTCTACAAGTCATTTTACTATCCTGGAAAGTTATATTGACCTAGACTTAGCAGTCTTGAATTCATAGAAACTGTGTTTCCTTCCTTCTATCTTCAACTCCATAATACTTCCTAAAAAAAAAAATTATCTGCCAATACTGCATCAGAATGCCTGATGAAAACAACTTTGTAAGAAATTTAGCAGGAATTATACTCCAATAAGCATTTCATATATCTGGCTGCCAAATTTCATAAAAAGAAATTAGATTGTGGAACAAAATTATGCTTCAGTTTGTTATATAGGGGAACTCTTAAGTTTACAAAGAGGGGAGAATGAGGATTAAATATGGCTGATTTTTAGATAAGCAGCCCAGAGGTATGGCTGCATATTTCCAACCCCGCAGTTTGTGTTTGTCTGTCATTCTCTAATGGAAGGCTAGCAGAATTCCAAGTACTTAGAATGTCCTATGGAAAATTCACTTTTGACCACAAAAGATTTCAATTTGTATTTTAATTGGTAGGATGTATAGATGCATGTATACTTTTTTTTCTTTAAGATTTATTTATTCATACAGAACTGGGGTGCAGGCCAGAGATGCAGAGGATGAGATGATTCACCAGGGACAGAGTGGGGAGCAGAACAGGCAGATCTATGAAGTACACTGCAGAGGGGAGCAGCGGGCGGGTCAGGAGAGGTCTGCCATGTCATATGGATCTCCTCCGGGGCAGGTGGGGATCAAACTCCTGAGGAAGTGGCTTATGCTTCTTAGTGCAGTGCTTTCACCCGCTGCACCACCAGGGAGGGCCCGATGCATGTATACTTTTATGTAATTAACAACTCTTTCCACTTATGCTCTTAGTTTTTGTGGGCATGTGGTTATTGTTGAGAAAACGGCAACCTCAGAATGGGTGAAGCCATGAGGTTGAGGAGATGGACGCATGGCTTTTCCTTTTGATTTTATTGAAGTTGGTGGAAAAATAAAACAACTCCAACTGACAAAAGATTATAATATCATAATGGGCTTATCATTATTGGTGGCCTTTGAGGTTCACATAATTGAAGGGTTAAAAACCTCTTTTGTTTCTTTCTTCTTCCCATGTCATTAGGACAGAAAGAACCATAAAAAAGTACAGCCAGAAGGGCTTTAACTGTTACTGAGTCAACATTTGACAGTCACACTCAATTCTGTCATTTCATGCATGTGCTTTTTATGAGTTTTATAGCTTTGTGAGCTTTATTTCAGGGATGTCCATTAGGATAGCTGATCCACAGCCTGCCTGTCTATGTGTGTGTATGTGTCTGGTGGAGAACAAAGTGCATCACTTACACAAATCCCAATTTCAAGGAGCAATGGAGGAACCATCCACTCATGCACTGTTTAATTTAGGTTTGTGTAACTAAGAAAATATCTATCTACTCTACAGTACAGCTCTTGTGCTTCTTTGTTTTGACTGCCCTATGATACATCAACAAAGGATGTTCCTTTGAACTTTTACGAATGTGATGAATTTTAAATTCTTTCCTGAGTAACTTGAAGTAATGGAGCAATAAATGGAGAAAAAGGATAAAATACATTGTCATAGTCGAACAAGTAGAAAGAAAAAAAATCTCAACAATTTTTAAAGTTGCTACCAAAATTCTTATTTTTAAATGCATCGGTGGGGGAGAGGGGCATTCTTCAATAGTTAGAATGAACAATTTCTATATTTTTGATTTAGAAAATGTGTTTCAGCTGTTCATCATTGAGAATCAGTGTGTTTACATTAAGTCACCACTAAAAGTCCAAATCTACCTTTCATCGTCCCCCTTTTCCTACTTATCAACCTTTCTCCCCTTCCCCTTTGGTAAGTGGGAATTGATCCTACAGGCCAAAAGTTGCTTTATTTTTTTTTTTTTTGGCTCATTGTCATAATTCCCTCTCTGTGTCCATCCATGTTTTTGCATATGGCAGCATTTACAATGTTGTTGGTAAACAAAATACAGGTCTGGACTAACTAGTCCTACTTAACTGCCTGCCTCTTTAGATAGTTCCTAACTTAACCCTCCTTGTTGATTCCCACTGGTTTTGTATGCAAAAAGTTATTGCAAATAAATGCGAAAATTGTTTTCTACTATACAAGTCACTTGATAGCCACAGGGTCCATGGTCAATGTACTAGTAAGGCCTCCAAATATATTTTAGCATTACTCAGTTGACTCCAAGGAAATATAAGGCCTTTATTTGCCTCTGCAGATGAGATCTAATTCAGTTAGACCTTTGTATTCAAGTCAGTCTACCATCAGATTTTTTTTTAATTAAAACAGACTTGACCTACTCTTTCACCTTCATTTTAGTAAATTTCTGAAGTTATATAAGGTTTAATTAGTAAGCTAAAGGACTCAGCTTTCCAAAAGATGTCTTAAATGTTAATTCTATTACTTTTGATAGTTTTTTACTTGAGAGCAATACAGGTCAATTTGTTTGGTCCCTACTTAGAAATGTCTTAAGACTATATCATCTTGTCTACTTGTAGTAGTTACTCATTTTGTGCTCTCAGCACATCAGAAATTTATCAAGTAGTTCCACAAATGTGTGTGTGTTTTGCATTATTTCTGATAGAAAAAAGGTAGTGTAAAAGAAAACTAATGACTTGGCGTTTTAATATAGAGGACCATAAAGTATGTTAAATACCACCTAGATCTTTGCTACAAAACGGATCTAAAATTGAGGGTGTGGGCTACTCTTTTTAAATAATCAGGACTAGTTGTCACTAAGATTATAAATTGTATTCATACTGTCACCTAAACCCATCAAAAGTTTCCTTAAAACTCAATTTGTTAGCTCTTTTCCATTTTTCAACACCTTCCCGCTGGGTCACTACTGCCCTTGTTTTGTTTCAGCTGTCTGTTTACAAGGCATTAATTCTAAAAATTTGCCTTTTCAGTAATATTTGCACATATAAAGAGGATTTTGGGAAGTATTTAACAAATGAAAGTGCATAGGTGCATTCTTTTAGAGAGAACAGCTGGGCTGGGTGGGATACAAAAAGAAGTCTTCACAGTGAACTAGCATCTGTCCTTTGTAATTTTTGGCTCATTCCTTCTCCTCTTACATGCTTGAATAGATTAAACTTAAACTTGTAACAACTGGTCTTATATTCAGTCATGCAGTAGTGGTTTAGTTACATTTTCTAGACTCCTGTCAACATACAGATCTTTACCTACCTCTATAATTAAAACCTCAATTTATATATGTGCGTGTGTGTGTGTATACATATATATACATGAGATACACACACACACACACACACTCTCTCTACAGAAACCATTTTCATATGGATAATATGGCAGTTTTTTGTCATATGAGTTACTATATATTAACCTTATAACTACTATAGATTTATTATATCACCACATTTCCCAATATATTGTCACTGAAATGTGACCGTGTTACCATTTTGATTTACATGCTGTTGCAAGATGTTTTCATTAAAGTCATGTTCACCAATTCTTCGTTTTTCCTTTTCACATGTCTGAGAGTTAGCTTTAATGACTGTGCACAGGTTCATAAAAACAGCAGCTTACTGTGTTGAATTTCACCATCTCCTACTGCCACCTTCTTGAAAGTATTGTAGGTTCTACTTTAGGGTTTCTAATTGTACTTTGGAGGTTACTTATTTGTAAAAAATGTGACTTTTTCGCTCCTCATTTGCTAGTTTTAGCCTCTGGGTAAGTGGCACACAGTCCATAGAACTTATTTCAGAAATTTAGAACTCACTTAACATTTCATCCTTTTTTTGTTTAACTACAGTAGCCTTCATTTTGCTTTTTCCTCTTGAAAGATTGGACTTAAGAATGGAGTGCACGCTAGAAAATAGGGAGCATTATTGCCTTGTACAGTGTTAAACTAAAATCTGAGAGGCAATCCATGCCTGTATGTGTCCCAAAGAAAGGACTGTGACGCCTTCACCAACCCTAGGCATTCAGAACAAGTTGATGGAATTCAGCTCATTTAATGTAACTGTCTTCTATTTTAACAGCTACATTCACTATAAAGTCTGTTAAGCTGGTGTCCTTGGTACTCCTGAGCTTAGATGCATAGACACAACAAGCTCTTGAGCAAAAGAAATCCAGAACATATAAAGCAACTGAAAACAATTTCATGCATAATCCAAACTAGGTCAAGTTCTACATTTTAAATATAACTGATTTTGATGCTGGCATAGTAAATTCCTCTAGAACTAATATTCATATAAACTATGTTGTATCTAGTTTCCTACAATACTTTATACTTAACAACAGAGAAAAGGAGTTTCAAGGCCACTAAATTAAGAGAATGTAAGTATTACATTGGACATAGTAGTAAAGTATGTACTATGTTAAAAATCTCAATACCCTGTTGGTGCTTGGTAGGAATTTTAGTTAAGTCTTTACATGCAATATACTTAAAGTTTTTTGTTGTTGTTGTTACTATTTTCTTGTATCAATAATTGTCCTAAAATTAGTGATGAAGTCCAATAGATGCTTTCCTTAAAGCTGCTTTGGAAACCACATTGGCCTCAGAGGGATGATGGAGAATGCTAGAAAAGGTTGTAAACCTTTTATTGTATATGTTTTCTTAATCACTGAAATACTTAGCTTGGAAATAATATGTCCCAAATAGTTTTGATTAAGCACTGTATTTTCCAGTTTGAGCACTCATTAGAAATTTCTTATTTTAAGGAAAAAACAACACTGGAGAGTCTGACTCAACAACTGGCAGTTAAACAGAATGAAGAAGGAAAATTTAGCCACGCCATGATGGACTTTAACATGAGTGGAGATTCTGACGGTTTGTGCAAATTTTCATTTCTCTCTCAGTAGTGTGCAGACGTATTTATTTAATGCCAATTAAAAGTACTAAAAATACCCCCTCATGCCTGAGCACACATAAGTTCTCACAGTGTCACCTCCTGAGTCCCTAGCATAGTCTCCTGGGAGGTGCATATTACCAAGAAGACATGCCACACCTTGCTCCTGAGTCCAAGGCAAATGTCTGGGTCACCCTCTCACCTTCCTAAATCTTATCCCCAAAGTAACTTTCCTGAAATGTGTATTTATCTCATGTCTTTTTTTGTCACTATGAGGAGAATCTCCCAAATACATAGCTGTCAGTTCTGTGCCTTCAGCCAATTTTGTTTTTCACTCCAGTACTACACTCCTGGAGGGTGAAGACAACATTTAATCACATAGTTCTGTCAAAACTGTATTTTATTCACTTGACTATCCAAGACAAGTCTCTGCTTTCTGGCCTATTGTGTCCAAATATTTCCCACTTCACTTGTTTAAGGTGAACCTGGCATAAGCACACACACAAAATCTTATTTAGCTTTGATGAATTCCCACAATGTCCATTCTGTTGCTTACATTGATACAGGCAGATATGCAAATGATTATTTGCTATTTACAATCCCATTTCAGAGGCTCTTTCGATGTATCAGCACTGATTTTTCTCAATAAAAGAGAAAATACATGAAATATGGTATTAACATTCAGTAGTACTAATAAGTAAAATGGGTTTATTATATATGTATTAGTACATGATATTCAGCATTAAAGCTTGTTGCTGTTATCAAATTCAGGCATGCTTTGAAGCAAGCAAAAACATTTTCCAGTGTTCATCAGGCTGAAGAGCACATTATGAATAAGAAAGTCCACCAACAGTTCTTACTTATAATCATCCATTCGCCTTCGCAATGTTGGAATTGCTGTAGACATCTTAAATATGAGTAGATTTAGTTGATTCTTAATCATTCAATGAAATGAAAGAAGACTATGAAGAATAAAGAGAACGGTACACACAGTAATAATGAAATCTCTGAAAATCAGAAAGTAAATGTGTATAGGCCACCAAAATACATCTGTAATGATGAACCAGAAAAGATAGTGTTGTAATTCTACATTTGCTTCTCTTTTTTTGATCAAATGCAAGTTTCTGTGCATCTTGTTTAATCTGGGAGTCTCCTGAGGTCTAGACTTGCCAGCACCCTGTGACTCTCGCTTGTGTTTTATTATCTCAAGTCTTGCTGATTGGAATGTATTTATTAATGGGGGCTCTCTGGAGAACTTAGGTCCTGGAGGGAAGTTCAGGGGAATGAATATTCTATTTTGTGGCTGTATACTTCATGTGAAGAAATCTTGTAACTTTTCATTTGTTCTTTTTCCTGCCATTTTCAAATAGCTTTTAGGAAGCAGACTAGCATTGCTGTATCAGCAAACCTGAAGCATTTATTAACACATAATCTCAAAGTACAGCCAGACATCTAGAAAGAGGTGTATTGCATTGTATTTTAACCTCAAAATTTTATGTGACAATGTTTTTATTTACATAAGCTCAAAAAGAGGAAGAGGGCACAAATACTCCCTGTTCTGACAGTCTTGAGGAGCAGAGACAGATCCTCACCTGGAGTCATCCATTCTGTCGTTGCTAGTGATCTGCTCCAACTGTTCTCTCTCGTCTATATCACAATCCAGATTTATTGTGTGCCCTTGAAAGTAAATGGGGAGACAGTCCATTAAAAGAGGAACTATAAACAGAAATTATTAAAAACAAAAGTGCATTTGCAAATAAGTATCTGTTTTAAGAACTGGAGCTACCACTATCAGATGTATATTTTTATAACTTAGTAGAGTATAAAACAGTCACGCACAGAAGGGAATCCCTGAACGTTCAAACATTAATGTGAAGCAATGTTCCCTACTTTTAGGAAGTGCTGGAGTCTCAGAATCAAGAATTTATAGAGAATCCAGGGGGCGTGGTAGCAACGAACCTCACATAAAGCGCCCTATGAATGCCTTCATGGTATGGGCTAAAGATGAACGAAGGAAGATCCTCCAGGCCTTTCCTGACATGCACAACTCCAACATCAGCAAGATATTGGGTAAGGAAAAATACAGAATGTAGTTCTGTTTTCTGCATTTACTCAAAGAGACAAGAAGAATTCTACCAGGTTGTCTTGCTATCTGCTTATAAGCACCGCCATTGATCCTTTTCTTTTTGATGAGATGTGTGTAATTTCTGTAGTTAATCCAGTTGTGTGGCTATATATATGTATTACTGTAATGTTTTCCCTTTACTAAGAATGGGGAGAAGTTCACTTACCTTAGCCAGTATTGATCATGTCTACTGTTTTCCTTCTATTGTATTTGAAAATCAGTTTAGATAGTCAGAAGAAAGATATAAATGTGCAGTTTTTAATTTGTGCTTTTAGTATCTTTTGGCATGTTCAGTATCATTAAGAAAAGATCTTTCATGCCATTAAAGCTTTAGCTGAACAGATAACAAAGTACATATTTACCTTGTGTACACCACACAGGAAAAAATAGGTGAGAAAGAGATTGTTATAATAGACCACTTTACGTCCTAGGAATAAGAGGAGGATAGATTTCATTTTGTATGTGCTTATCTCTTGATATTGTCTCATTCCTCTTCATGGACAACCTAAGTTGTTCTCTGTCTTATAGTGGCAAATTTTTACCTGAATAATTTGGATTGGTTTTGTTAAAGTTTCATTCAGATCCACAATGCATTTAGAATTGCATGGACTTGATCCTTCACACTCTAGAACTAATCAGGAGCTGTCATGTTCCCACACTCTCAACAGTAGTGACAGAGGCCACCCCTTCTGCAAGAGGCTTTTGTAGTGAAAGCAGAACAAACAAAAACTTAAACTTGTGTCTAACTCTTCATCTAAAATGATTTTTGAGATCTTTAAGTGTTATTTCAAAATATCTGAACATGTAAAGTCCTAGAAAATATATGTATAGAAATATAGCTATGTATAATCAGATAGTGAACTGATCAAAAGGAAATGCATTTTCTTACCTATTTTTATAACTATGAAAAAGAATAAAATAAAATTTTAAAAACGATGAAGATTGTTTAAATTGTCTTTAACATCATTCAATTCATATGGCTAATATTTTTAGAAAAAGGACAGCCACTGATTAAAACTTCCTCAGAGTAAGAAATGCATTTTCATATAGTATTTGAGAAAGGCAACAAAAACCTTGATGGAAAAGAAATGACAGGTTGAAAGATTTCCTTTCTGATTTGAAGAAGAGAATATTGATGATCATGATAGTTACATGAAATAGTATTGCTTAATTTCAGACTTTGATAAAATTGTATTAATTAAAGCTAGAACAAGAAAAAGGAACCACTCAGGTGTCTGGGACCTCAGTATTCAGTCATAGCTTCAAACAAAATAAGTGGTCTTCACACATCCACAAGATCATTCTAAATGGCCCATTTCATATAAAAGTACAAAGAAAGCTTGGTGTTTTCCTCTTTACTGATTGTTTTGGATAACAGCCTCCGACAGCATGTCGCTAATTCATTCTGCTTAAAACAGGCGCTTGAGCTGGGTTGACATTTTACGTAGTCTCTGGGGATCCTGGTTGACATTTTAAAGGGCTTCTAAGCATTTTATAATACCCTAAAATCTGGTTTTAATAAGCCATTCTGCTGAAATTGTTAACATAAGGAATCACCTTTTACTGTTTGGCCCTAGATCATGGGATGGGGACATCTTTTTCTGATTAGATATACAGTCATTGAAATAAAATGTGCAGATTCATTACAGACCCCATGGAGATGACAATGTAGCGCAGCTCAAACTTCTGGAATTGTGCTGCCAGTTTTAGGAAGGAAAGCAGCACTGTCGTTACTTTTTTTTTTTCTTCTTATTTTGGGCATTGAATAAGTTTTACTCACTCCTCCTTCACTACAAGAGGCTGGCTCTCTGAAAAAAGCATGAAACTTGCTCCCTGTGTATGGCGCCAGCTAATCACATAGCTACACCCAACTCAAGCAAATGTTTTCATCTCTTAAGGACATCAAAAAATGTTTCTTACCATTCTCTCCTACTATCCTAGGGTTTACACTGCAGCAATGTTGTGCCTGCAAAGCACTGAAACCACACTGGCCTTTGGTCAACCCCATTCAGAAGTTATTAGTAAAAAGATGAAAGTGACATTAGTCCCCAAGCTCACTCCTCTGCACTGCAATACTTTGAGAAATTATCAAGGGTCAACATATTTTATGATTCCATTCATTACCATATTTAGATGTCAATTTATATATATATAGGATTTACTTTTCTTCTCAACCCTCTTAGGAGCCATTTCTGCAACCAAGCCTTCCTGACTACATACAGAAGATTGATTCCACCTCCTTGTCATATGTCTCATAGCTTTCTGTACTTTTCACAATTATCATTAAAATAATAAACTTTGTAAATATTTGCTGAATGTATTCTTCTCCACTGGAAATGTAAGCTTTAAGAACAGAGGTAACCATAACAGTTTGCTACTGCATACCCCTGACTTCATCATGCACACAGTAATAAGTCTAAGAAGAAAGTTCTCATATTCCAGGGCAGGTTGCTATGAAGCATAAACTTTCCCTTAGGTTTATTTATGCACACACAAAATTCCATACAATGAAAATACAAACAAGCTACCTAGTGAAGAAACAATAGGCAGAAGATTGAACTAGGCAAACCATACTACTGTATGATGTGAATGCATATTATCTAAAAGTCAAGAAATGGCAAGTGTTGGAATGGGTTTAGAGAAAAGAAACCTCATGAACTGTTGGTGGGAATATAAACTGATATAGCCACTATGAAAAGCAGTATATTTTGGTTCCTCAAAATTTTGAAAATTGAATTGCCTTGTGATCCTATAGACCCATTTCTGGGTATTTATCCGAAAAATATGAAAACACTAATTCCAAAAGATACATGCACCCCTCTCTTTTTGTAGTACTGCTCACAATAGCCAAGATATGGAAATAGCTTAAGTTCCCAAGGATGAATGAGTGGATTGAGAAACTGCAGCATACTACTCAGCCATTAAAAAAGATGAAACCTTGCTATTCCAGCAGCATGATCTCAAGGTCCATTCATGTTTAGTGAGCTAACTCAGAAGGAGAAAGACAAACACCATATAATGGGAAAAAAGCAAATGGAACAAAAGCAAAAACACACTCCAACAACTGAACTGAGGTTATCAGCAGGGAAGGTGGGGGAAGAGAGTAAGTTTGAGGTAGTCAATGAGTAGGTAGCGACTGGAGATCTGGGGGTGGTCGTGGAGTGACTTCCAAGATGAGAAAGTACATCTGAAATCTCTACGGCTTTGTACCTTAATATTATGTCAGTAACATAACAAAAGTTATATAAGAATTTTGAGATCTACATTATAGTTAAGGCAACTGATAAAATTTCACTTAAATTTTATCACCCAAATATAACAGTACAAACTACTATTTTGCCATTAGTTTAAAAAAGCAAATGTGGGCCCTCTCTGGTGGTGCAGGTTAAAGCACAGCACAAAGAAGCTAAAGCCACTTCAGCATGAGTTCCATCCCCGCCCCGGAGGTGAGCCACATGGCAAGGTAGACCTCTCCTGACCCACTCACTGCTCCCCTCAGCAGTGTACTTCTGCTCCCTACTCTATCTCTGGCGAATCCTCTCATGCCCCTGAACCTCTAGCCTGTACCCCAACTCTGTATGCATTAATATTAAAAAAAAAAAGCAAACGTAAAAGTATATCAGTGGTAACAACTTAGGTTAAATATGCATGCATATAAACAAAAATTGATTTAGTTACTGAGTAGATGTATTTAGAAACTGTGGAATTGTGAAGAGTTAAAAAAACATTATAAACCAGTTTTCTCAATTCAAGATATAACTAACTTGAAATGACATAAATAAAATCTTTCTCGGAGGAACCTATTTTTTTTTTTGAAGCTTATAGACATTTAGAATTAGGGAGGAGTCTTTGGCAATTCAGATTCTAATTACAAATTCTAGTGTCTTTGTTCTATTTGGTGATAAAGACAACTTATGAATGTTCAATCAACCATACTTGACATGTTTTTGGTACACTTCTATAATTATTCAGGAATTTCTGACTTTTCTACTCCTGAATCTAAGGTTCAGAAGTCTAATATACATACTGATAAGAAATTACATGAAAAGATGATCCAATTCAGTATCAGTGTAGCTTTACCTATGTCTATACTCACCCTGAAAACAACACAGTGGTTTGCAGGTACCTCTAGAGAATAACGTTGGACAATAAGGAGGTCAATATTATACCTACAGATAAGACCTCATCAACTGACTTAGGTTGTAATTTCTACACAAGTTTGAGAACAGAATTAGAAACTTAATCTTTATTATTTGGTCTCTGTCATAAATAAAATAATGTTGGCTGTCTAGATTGGAAATAATCTGTTCATCAGTCTTTGTAACACCAACATGGATATGCCCCTGCAAGCAACATATGTTCCAAGAGGAAATAGCTCTACAGGAAGAACTCTGGTCCTTTTTACTGCCTTCCTTTGATAACTGACATCCCAGAGGAATCCTCTGCATTTATAGGGAAGAACAGTTCATCAGTAAGCTATTTGCATTTTACATAGCGGGTCACTACTGAGTAGTGAACCCATTCAAAAGCATTTAAGATCGTGCTTAGATGGGAGGTTCTATAAGGACAACAGCACAGATGCCTATTTGGTAGGGATTTGGTTGAGTGCTTGATAAGAGTTCAGCTGATTACTTGGAGATAAAGGCATACTTCATCTGCACATAGATACTCTTTCACATGCTTAGTAAAAAAGAAGGCTTACTATTGACTACTGCTTTGCCTGCTCCACATAGCCACTATCATAAAATCAAAACTTTAAACCGCACTTATATTGAGAATTTGCATAAACTATTTGTAATTAAGTTACCGTTGTTTTTTCTCAATCCTAGTTGGATCCAAACCAAAATTAAAAGAGACAAGGGGCATGTTTGGGTTAATATTAATAACAAATACTTTTAACACAGTAAGTGACATTTTTATGCATTATAAAAGTCACTCAGCAGAAAAGTCTTCCTCTGCATAGTTATTGTTCTATGCCTGCCCTCTTCTATGCAGTAGATAGATGTGCAGACAACTGCAGTAGCCCACTCTGAATCTCCTCAGACCTTAGAATGAGTCACAGACCTGCCACCTGAAAGTTGTGTGATTTAGTAAATCTAGTAGATGACTTCACCTAGATTATGCTGAAAAGTGAAGCAGACACAAAACTCTGCATAGTATCTAGCACATAGTAGCTAGCTGGTGCATACTTGTTAATGGAAATTTTCATTAAATGGATTTTTCATTGTCAGCATTCATGTACGCATATGTAAACATTTTGAAGAGAATGAGAAGTGTGTGTAAACCTGAATAGAAGTAATGTACCCCAGCATGGCTATTTAACCTCAGATTCAACATATGTAATGAGTTTTTGCATAACTTTTCAGTTCACTGTTGAATTACCTCATGAACCAAGGTAGATATAAAATCACATCATTAAATTATCTATGTATAAGTACATTACACATTGTATATACTGCTGCCAGGAGCCTGTGTTTTTGACTACTGATTTTTTGAGGAGACAACCACCAAGCTCTCGTCTTAGGGTCCCTCTCACTTCTTGTATCATAGAAACACTCCTCAAACACATTTTTATGTTTTTCTGGACTTGGGCATTTTTACTTCAGATTTGCTTATTCTCAGCTATCGTTTGAGGATGCTCAACAAATGGGCGGATAGGAATTCTAACCTGTTGTTCTTCCTAGGATCTCGCTGGAAAGCTATGACCAACCTAGAGAAACAGCCATACTACGAGGAACAAGCCCGCCTCAGCAAGCAGCACCTGGAGAAGTACCCCGACTACAAGTACAAGCCCAGGCCGAAACGCACCTGCCTCGTGGACGGCAAGAAGCTGCGCATTGGGGAGTACAAGGCCATCATGCGCAACAGGCGGCAGGAGATGCGGCAGTACTTCAACGTGGGGTACGGCCGCTGGGTGTCGGCCGGGGAACAGTGCCTGTGCACTTAGAGTCGTGACACAAGTTTGTGCAGTTCTGCAGCAGCATTTTGGAAAAGAACCCGACTACAGTGTATATCCAGAGACTAAAGAATACCCCCCAGGGCAATGGCCCTCGTGTGAGCCCTGTCAGAGGCTGGTTGGAAAATAAAATATCTGACAGTCTTTTTGAAATCTACTGTTACACCCTTAAAATATTAGAAACACCAGAATTGGTGTTCATTACTGCTTCCTGTCCCCACAGAAACTATGCCTGCAGCATAATGGACAGTGGGAGAGAGCTCAGTCCTCCTGAGTTCAGGACAGTAAAGTTTTATGGGGGGAGACCTGGGGGGGTGTTCTGTTTAAATTATCCTTAGGGGGGGCCTCCCTTGTGGCACAAGGGATTTAGTCTCAGCACTGTGAGGTTATCAGCAGCCACTGCAGCAGGAGTTTCATCCCCAGCCAGGGAGCTGACCCACGAGGCACAGTAGACCTCTGCTGCTCCCCTCAGCAGTGTGTTTCAGTAGAGCTGCCTGCTCTGCTCCTCACTCTGGTGAATGCTCTCACCCCCTGCATCTCTGGCCTACACCCCAGCTATTGTATGCATAAATAAATAAATCCTTAATGAAAAACTATCCCTAAGGTTTAACTTTTAAGAGACTTTCTGCTTTTCTAGTGAAGGAAAAATAACTTGCCGTCAAGGATGTGAGTTCTGCTTAATCTTCTTGCGCCTCAGTCTTTGCATAAAATGGACTAGAAATAGAACAGAATTATTTTAAGAAGTAAATGGGAAGCACATGCAAATGTCTTCTCATCCATAGAGCCTGTGTTAGCATCAAAGCAGGATGTACTTTGTAAAAGTTAGGCGATAGGGTGAAATCATAACGTTAAAGTTGGACAAGCTGCACACTTAATTCTGTAGGGGGAACCTGTTTTTAAGTCCCCACTGACCCACACTCTCTTTTGGGAATTCCTCTCCGACAGGCAACAAGCACAGATTCCCATCGCCACGGCGGGAGTTGTGTACCCGGGAGCCATCGCCATGGCGGGAATGCCCTCCCCTCACCTGCCCTCCGAGCACTCAAGCGTGTCCAGCAGCCCGGAGCCTGGAATGCCTGTTATCCAGAGCACTTACGGTGTGAAAGGAGAGGAGCCACATATCAAAGAGGAGATACAGTCTGAGGACATCAACGGAGAAATATATGATGAGTACGATGAGGAAGAGGATGATCCAGATGTAGATTATGGGAGTGACAGTGAAAACCATATTGCAGGACAAGCCAACTGATAAGGGACAAGATATTGTTGTGACCTTAGGACTTCAAGAAGCCCTAGCTGGTTCATCCTTACCAGTGGCCAAGCACATTAACTTTCTCATACACTGACTGTTACTTTAACTGTTAGTCTTAAATAGTTGGGACATCAGCTGACTAATAGACCTCAGCCTCAAAAGGCTTGAAAGGAAAAAAAAAATACAACAATCAAACAACAATATCAACAACAAGGAGAATGAAATAAGCTATGGGTAAAATATGCCAGTAATTCAGCTGCTACATCCAAGCACTGAAGTCTTACCCGTCAACTTTTTTTTTTTTTTTTAAATAAACTTTATGGCTGTTTGTTCTACAATGTTCTAGAAATTCTCACTCAGGTACACAGTGCCAACAAGTGGCTTGTGAATGTGTTTTGTTGTTTTGTGCTACAATTTTTAAAAGGAATAAGTTTTGTTTTGTTCTTTGGGGTTTCTGGGTTTTTTCCTTTTCCTTTTTTTTCTTCCTTTTCTTCTCTTTTTTTGGTAACGCACCTGACAGAAAAAAAGAAAGATGAGTTTCTCTTCTCTCCGCCTTCTCCATCTCTACACTCTAAGATGGAAGTCTGTGCATGGGGAGGAGAGAGGGAATAAGACCCTGTTTTTAACTTCCTTGCTATCCACCACAAAATCAGCAACTACTTTCTTTAGAGGATTTTCCTTATCTGTTGCACACCACACTACATCTTTGAGCAAGTGCCAAATTTGTACTGAAGTGTTGACCCAGTTCATTCCCCCCCGCCCTATCTTTCTTAAGTTAGGACAGTGTTATATCTTAGACAATCCCTTAAAAAAACCTGAAATACCAGCAGCTGGTGAGATTTGACTTTTTTTTTTTTTTTTTTTTTTAGTGGAAACTGTAGGTGCTGTTCTCAGGTGAAAAGAGAGAGAGAGAGACATAAGAAATTTAGAGAAAAAATATTTTCTGATCTTGGATTTTTGTGTGTATGTATGTGTGTGATTAAGGTACTAATAGAAATAACCTTGGACCATTGTGAGTTAAACCCACATCTGGGGATGAAATCCCACATCCTCCTAAGTGACTGGTCTGGAAGCAACCTTGACCTTGACTTTGCACTTCAAATGACAACCAGTGTAGGGCTCAGAAATTTTATTTTTAAATTTCTATTACAATGATTATTGGGCAGATCAGGTGGCCCTGTGTATTAGAGGTGTGTGTAGAACATGGAAGCTACAAGTGAGCTGCTCCCAGATGTCCCTCCTTCCCGATTATTTGGTTCCACTGATGTTTGCTACTTCATGATTACTCTTTGTTTTTCTTGTTGATAACTCTGAAGAAAGTGATCATCGTTTTCTTTACTATGTGACCATTTTCCAGAAACACAAAATTATATTTTCAACATTCCATCTTTTCCTCATCAGGAAATGGGAACTGGTGATTTTATAGTACATCTTCCATATCTACATGAAACAAGTAGAGGCCATTAGCATTTAAGAATCGTAGGCCACGTGCATCTCATGCCATGCAAAGCAGGATTCAATCAAAAATCATAGCATCCCAACCAGTGAAGCCTGGTCAAGTCCTATGACCATGGCCACTACTCACCCTTTGCTTGCTGTGTGTTGGGTCCCCTGAAATCCAACTGGATTCCAGCAGAGTCTGTGCATACAGCAGCAACCTATGGGCCAGCCAAACGTCACAGCAGTTGTAGGGTCTATACAAATAAATCAAAATTCACTAAAAGTCAGTCGCCATTATTTGTGCTGGGGCATCAGACAGTAAATCCTGCAAATAGTAGCTTGGATGATGTGCAGTGGTTTCACTCCAGTCATCATTTTCTGTCCACCACCCCCTCCCCACCCTCAAAACCTGACCCTAAAGTTTCGTTTTTTTTTTATATGAAGCAGAAAAAAATATTTTTTTTTCTTTTTTAACTTTTAGTTTTCTCTCTCTCAAAAGACTTGCTCTAGGGTTTTGTTTGGAGGAGCTGATCACATCCTGCATGTCAGAAATTTGTTTTGTTTGTTCTTCTGTTTGTTTTTTGATGACTGTATATTCATTTGAACTGCCTCTTTTTGCTAGTGTTGTAATGATGATGATGATAAAATAATAATAGTAATAATAATAATAATAATAATAATAATAATGGTCAGCTGTTCCCAGATTAGTAAGTTATGTATAATTTATTTCTCCCTTTCTATTTTATTCTGCTCTGATTTGGAAGTGCAGCCAATAAGCTGTTAGATATTTAAAATGAATTTCCATCTCCAACTCATATATATATATATATATATATACACACACATACATATATATATATATATTTATACACATAAATACATATATACACACACACACATACTCACTCACACAGTTTTACTTCTCCTTCATAGGTTTTCTCCTTTTAAAAAATTTGGCCCCAACAATGTCAGGTTCTGATGTTTAATACAGAAGAGTGAATTAATAGGAAGGTCACGTTCAATCTGAATTAACTTATGTTCTCATCACTCATTTTAGTTATTTAATTGCCACAGTCATCTAGAGCCAATATTTTTGTTTTTGTTTTGTTTTTAAGCACTCTGGATAAGAAAAAAAAATAGACACTTGTTTTTATATCGTTATTATGTACAATGTGAAACAGATTTTTAAAAATTTGTTCTCTGTCTTTGTTAAAAAAATTCTTTCTGACTTATGTGGGTTCACCTCTCACGTTTGCTGGATACTTATTTTACACCATGTTATAAAGATGCTTTGTTTTCATTTCATGACTTTGGGCTACAAGAATACTTTGTTTTAGCTCCAGGTAAGATGCCACTGAGGGCATTCATGACTGAAACCAATCTTAACACATTCACCAGTGAATTGATAAAATACTTCGTTTGGTCTTTTTTTTTTTTGCATGTTTTTATTTTATTTGAAGGTGAAAATGTTATTGTGAATGGTGACCTCTAACTGCTGAAATTCAGACGTTCATTCTTTTTTAGTAAGGTCTATGGCAAGAGACTAAACTGTCAGGACCAAAATAAAAACAGATCCACACCCCCCACAGTAGCTTCCCTTATTTTGATGGCTTATTCACCAGGTATCAAAATTTTTCATCTTAGTTTTCCCCGAAAGAAAATAAACCAAAAAATTATAGTAATCCTTAAAATGCTTTGAAGTCATCTGATAAAAGGTGCTATGAATAGCATCTTGCTGTGTTAACACACTGCCTTTTATGGTATTTGATTGGTTTATAATTTTTGTGAAGGATCTTAAAACTGCATTCTTTTTCTGTGCTCCGTGATGACCAAAAAAGAATAGGGAGTGGAAAATAGGAATATGATCAAATTGAACATAAAGCCTCTCTCCTCTCCATTCCTATCTACTAGTTCATGCCCACCTAATCCTTTCTTTCACTTTCTCTTTCTGTCTCTGTCTCTCTCTTTCACACACACACACACACACACACACACAGCACTGACAATAATTTGCTATAATTATAGTTTTTATGGTTGTGATCAGTTCCTCTAAAAATAGTTATGCTCTAATCTAAACTAAGAGAGTATCACTGGAGAAAACTAGTGTTATTTATAAGTTACTAATAATTTTGATTACAATTGGCTAAAATGAAAAAAAAGTGTCTTTAGTACATTTATGCTTAAATTAGTTAAGTCAACATTTAACATTTATTTGGCATATGCAGTTAAAAATTAACCGTGTATAAAATCCCTCCCAAAGACACAATCATTACTGAAACCAAATCCATTTATAAGGAACAAATACAAGATAGTTTTCTTTGCTGAAATTATTTCATAGGTTCAATTTCTGAAGGAGATGTTCACTTTCATTGATTTAAAAGAAAATTATCCATTTTATTTTATGATACAATTTCAGATATTTTGTTAATCTAGAAGTTACTATTCCCCAAAGAAACCTCTTCTATCACATATAAAACATTAAAATTAATTACATTTTCAATCATTATAATGGTTAAATTATTGAACTATAATGAACAACTGTATATTTACAAGCAGGTTTATAAAATATTTGTCTATCAAGTTAATGGTAAAATAAATTTTATTGGGTCTGCAAGGAAAAATATGAAGCCCACTTAAAGTGGTTCAGATATCTCATTGTCTAATAGGGCATAGGTTTGGTTTAGCCAGACTTTTACAGTATTTAATTTTAAAGTTTCTATAACTATCAGTGTCCCTGATTGAAGATGATGTTGTGTTGAGTTTTCTACTGATGGATTCCTGTCCTCCTCAGTGTTCCTGTCACTGGTTCACTAAAACAGTATTTATATAGCTCCACTGGCTCTAAAGCTCTAAATTCTTCTAACATTTTGAATTTTACGAGTAAAAAATGGGAAAAAGTAGAGACAATCAAATGCCTGGAGCTTAAAACAAAGTATGTGCAACCTACCATCTCACTTGAAATTTAATAAAATAAATAATTATGTAAATATAACATAGAGTTATAGATTTATATTTTGTTCATAACACATAGTGTAATATAAGTTGTATATTTTCATGTTTTTTGGTTTTATGTTATCATTCATGCCACAATAAAAATAAAACAGGAGTTTATGTACTCTTAAAAAAAAAAAAAAGATGTGGGTTGCCACCAACCTGTTTTTTTTGTTTGTCTTCTGTTTTTTTTTTGTTTTGTTTTGTTTTGTTTTGTTTTTGCATTCTTTTTTTTTTTTTCAGTATTACTGCCATGCAAGGCACCAATAAAAACAGCAAATGTGTTCTTTACCTATTATACTGTGTTTCTTTTCACAATTCTGGTTATGGAGGTGTAATCATTTAAAAGAGCAAAAATATGAGAAATATTTTTTTTTCATTATAACTAAACCCAGTTACTGAAGTTGACCAAGCTAAGCATTTAATTTTTAGAAGGGAACACTTCAAGATGGACAACCAGAACTCAGACAGGGCTCAAGGCATACTGTAATGTCAAAAAGATACTACTTGTGCAGGTAATTAGTGATACACTTCAAAGTCTCAAAGTTCTCTGAGGCTTGATGCAGTGGAGTGAGAGGGCTGCACTCCAGAATGGTGTCCCTTTGTGTTGTTTGTATAGAAAGAAATTCTAAACTTCAATTTTTGAAATTACTAATAAGTAAAAAGTCATCACCATGCTGGTACCTAATTTATCAAAATGGATATTTCCAAATTTCTTTAATGTTCTGACTTTAAACTCTGGACCCCAATATCCACCTTTAAGCAAATGCCGAAACAAGGCATGTCTTTTCCTTCCAGGGGGCCATTTTCCTTGTCTCTTTCACCCAACTGTTTAATCTCCCTTATTACACAATGTCTGATAGTTTCCTGTATGGGCTTTTGGTTGGTTGATTTGTTGGTTATTTTGTAAGTTTCAAGCTACTGATGCCTGGTACAAATGAATATAAAGCAAGTACATAAAGAAGATCTTTTCTATTTACAATTTGTTCCTCGTATTTTACAAAGTCTGGTTCGTGTTCCACCTGTTTCAGAATTAGCTTAAAAATATAAGTTCTTGGAGTGGACGCCAGTCCTTTAAAATCAGCCAGTAGGTGGGGCTATTTTCCTCTTCTCGTTCCCTTTCTTACATGTCAAATTCTGCCCATCATTGCCTACCATACTTGGGCCTTTGTGAAACCTGAAACAGGATCAGTGCACAGGCAAGGCTTTGCAACTGGAAGGAGCTCTTAGTCTGTCTCAGCAAGTTTTTTAAGGGCATGATATCCACCAGTACCAGGTACATGGTTTACCCTTGTTTCTCTGCTTCGCACTGTTCTTCATGCAACAACACTTGTAGGTTTCAGAGAAGCCAGGCAAGTGGTACACAAAATATAATTAATGCACCAATCTATAGTTATTTAATGTTTGCAAAACCAGTGGTGGGTATGTGAAGATTTCCATTGTGGAAGTTGAAAAATACATGCTCCATGTAGTATTTATAATAGATTTCCAACAGCTACACTGGCTACAGTCTCATCCTGTTTCTTCAGAAAACAGCAATGAGGATTTGCTCAGTACATGTGGAAAAGCAAATCTTGTCTGGTTAGGAAAACTTAGATCACCAAGGGGCAGGGTTCCAATCACCATCTTCTCTCTCCTACCAAATAAAGTTCACTTAACTGTCCTGTGATACTCTTAATTCAGAGACATTCTTTTCTTTTCTTGGCCTTTATGTTTTTACTTGCTTTAAGACTATTTAGGACTGGCATGCAATAACAGATTGTTTTCTTACTGCCAATACCTTCAACAAACATAAAAGCAATTCTTGCCAAATAAACCTATTATTATTATTATTATTAAATTTTTCAAATTTCAGTTGTGGTTGAGGCAGCTGACTTTATTTTTAAATGAGGATACTGTCATTCTTAGCAAATTTTAAACTTCAGAAGTCATCCCCATGTATAACTTGACAAGATTGAAGCCTCAATTATAATAAGGGAGGTGAAGGTACGCATGAAATAGTTCAATGTTTTGAGTTGAAGAATATTCATGAAAAAAATCCAATTTATTTTTCTTGAGTTTCTAAAGCAACCTAACAGTAGCTAAGAAGACCTGTTTTATAAGCATTGTTATTAGTGTGTAAAGTGTATGCAATAGTATTGCTAAAAGTTCTTAACAAATAGTTATTATGTCTTCTTAAGTAGGCTTAAAAACATCTGTCCCACAATTTTGTTGGTTCTACAAATTTGCTTATCAAACCATTTTTACTACCAAGACTGAGCCAGTTCAGCTCTGACCAAACCATACCATCATTTGTCAATTAGGTTCAGATATACGAAATTTTTCTCCCCCTATTATTGCCATTTTCTAACGATACAAACAAATATGGAATAGTACTTTGTTGCTACTCAACATGTAACTAAGAGGATGAAAGTTGCTCTATTATTGATGTTTCTACTAATTCCACTTAAAGAGGAGAAACAATTACTGACAGAATGATTGCAGGGGTTGGGTAGACCGCACGAGCACCACCATTTTGTACAGTGCCTGTTAAATTCAACATTAAATTTCAGAGTCTGAAAAGCAATCCTAATCACACACAAACTGTAAGATATATTTGAAATAAAGTCTCTGTTTATAAGAATCACTGTTGTGATAACATTTTTTTTACAAACACATGGGTTCATGGTAGAAAGTTAGATAAAACTACATTATGTATTTTGAGAATGACTTAACAGGAGACTCACCTTTCCAACTTACACTGCCACCAGGAAGCGTCCGTCTTGTTTCCTATTTCAAACCTACAATGGATGACAGCACAAGAGTACAAGAGAGGCTGCAGAGCCTGCTTGATTCAAGACTACATTCATCACTAGCAGTCTTCAGTAGTCACAGAAACCATCCTTTTTTCTTTGGAAATGATGCTCAAGGCAACACTGTCTTGTACTGGGTTAACACACATAAATGGAATTGACAATCTGCTTTCTTGTAAGCAGAGCTTATTTGAAGTCTGGAAAATGAAGTGAAATTGCCGGTGGCTATAACATTTGGTTACAAATGCTCACTACAGATATTAAAGAGGAAAATTTTGATTAGTCCTATTAAAGACTTGTCAATGTCCTCCTAATCTACAGATTCCGTGAATCTATAAGCTTTGATATCATAGCTTATTGTCTTCTGTATTTTGGGCTCTTGCTTATAGACTCCTCTGATGGGGCTTTAACTTTGTCTCCTGTTGTTATAATAAGAACTTTAAAAACTTCCCTTGATTTTTCAGATTCTTCAGGATTGCCAAAGTTTATGTTGTCAAACTTGGAGAAAATTTTGTACATTTTACACTTTGCACGTATTTTTTTTAAGATTTATTTATTTGTGCACACAGAACTGGGGTACAGACCAGAGGCTCAGGGGTGGTGAGAGGCTTCACTAGAGACAGAGTGGGGAGCAGAACAGGCAGATCGACGAAGTACACTTCTAAGGGGAGCAGCGGGCGGGTCAGGAGAGGTCTGCCATGCCATGTGGTCTCCTCAGGGGCAGGCGGGAATCGAACTCATGCAGAAGCGGCTTTAGGTTCTCAGTGCTGTGCTTTAACCTGCTGCGCCACCAGGGAAGGCCATGCATGTAAATTTTAAACACAGATTGAGTTTGTATCATGGAAAGATAGTTTTATTTTTTTTTCTTTGTCTCAATGACTCAATATTTGGCCTGGTCTATTTGGCAATAAAAAGCCAAAGTTGATGAGTCTCAAAGTTGATGAGTCTTTCTCTCCCTAGGGCTCATTGTATTGCGTTATATAGATTCACAGGCTCTTTCACCCATTTTCAGACTTTTGTGTGAAACTTACAATGAATACACAAGTACCAAATTTCAGCATAATTAACACAGCTAATAAACAAATGAAAGAATAAGAAATGAAAAGGACTCAACAGATACACATCCACAATACAAAGGCATACATATGTGAGTCATTTTTATTTCCTTCCACTTTTCATGTCTTTACAAGAGACTTTCCTGTGTGTGTGCACAGAATGAAGAGGACATTTCTCATCACAAAACCAAAAAATTTTTTTATCTTCATAGCACTTAGGGCAAGATAGGAACTATGTAGATTAGAGAATCCTCATTGCTCAATTGCAGGAAGTACACTCGTTTATCATGAGAAATAAACTTTCATTGTTCTAAATTCTCAGATGGATTTCATACTTATGGGATAAGACACTATGCAAAGAGCCACTTTTTTTGTAAGCAGATTTACAAAAGCTGTAAATATGTTTTATATAGGCTCACTCTATCTGTTCTTAAGCAGAGTTTTATAAAGATAGTTTTCAGGGGGTCAGAGAGAGTATGCATATGAATAGATAACTGGATATGGATTAGACAAGGATTTACAAGGATAAACTTGAACAGTTGTGATTGTGAGGAATATTTATAATATCTGATAGATAAGGGATAGTTTTTCAACTATCAGATGTTTCCAATTGGCTTTTAATTATCCTGTGCTCATGATTTGATAGGTCTACACAAGATATATATATATATATATATATATATATATATATATATATATATATAAAATCCCACAATGTTTGTAATTTTCAAGAAAATTAAACTATGTTAAGCAATATAATAATATAAGGATATGATTAATGAACCAGAAACTGTAAGTGATACAGGATTTCAAATGAGAACAAGATCATTAGAATATTCATTGAGACTTCAGCTTGTAAATAAATTTAGTACATGATAAATGATAATCTACTGGAACTAGAAAAAACTGGAAAATTACAAAACGTGTATTTTTAAAGGCATTAGAAAACAAAGGAAGGAATGAAGTCTAGATGAACTATAATCCCAGAAGAATAAGAATCCATCCAAGATGAAGCTGATAATTTTAGCCAATATTACTTAATGAAGGCATTAGGAAATCATTGTTGTTTTTTGTAAAGGACTTGGCCACTTCTAGGTGAAAAAGAAAAACCCAGCAAAGCAATTATATGGGTCTTAAGTGACAAACTGCAAATTTGAAGTGCTTCCAATCCAAGACTGGTTGTACTAATGCAGATTTGTAAGCCCTAAATTCTAGGCTGTGTGTATTGCTAGAGATTTATAGCAAATATTTCTAAAAGAAAAATGTAAAGCCCATGCTATCTTCCAGAGCTTATGAAACTAAGACCAGTCAGAGTTGTGCTACCTGCCTCAAGTTTACAGACTGTCTACCTCACAAGATGTTTGCTGGATTTATCTTCAAGGGATACGATGCTAAAGGGTTGGGTTGGGCACTTTAAGACAATCTGACTCCCTGAAATATTCCTGGCAGAGGAGACAACTGCCTACCATGCTCACAAGCACAGCTTGGGACATCATATTCTGAGACAAAATAGAGGTAGCCTGCATGTTACTAAAATCACCAACCAGTTTTGAAACAGTTAAATCCCTAATACAGCATGATCAGTGCTTCACCCTGTTAGCAAAACATACTAACTCAAGAATGGGAAGTTCCGCTCCAGCAGAAGATTAAATCATACAGGTCATTTTCAGTTCTTTCATATAGGAAATTTAGGCATGAGTAAAAGTTTAAATACATAAAAATGTAAAACAAAGACTGATAACCAAAGGAAGAAAGAAATAACAGGTGGTGCAGACCCATGTAGGATTGAAATCAGCACACAAGAACTAACATAACTATAGATGAAAAAATATTGTTGTAATCAAGTGGACATAGTAGACCACAGCATGAGTAAAATAAAAAATGGTTTAAGAAAAAATACATATACATATTTATTAAGAGAAATATTTAAAGATTTTTGCTGAGAAATTTTCATACTAATAAGAGTTTAAACACATTAAAGAAGCTCAGTAACACAAACAGTATAAAGAGAAAATCACATGTAAAACTACTATAGTGAAACCACTATAAAGCAAAGACAAATTTGTAAAAGCAACTGGGTTGGGGTCACTATTGTTTAAAAAGCAACAATAAAACTGGTGACTTCTCAATAGAACAAATAAAATTTTGAAATAATGAAATAATATTTTTATATTGCTGCAATAGGAATCTGCCAAATCCGAATTCTAAATACCACAAATGTACCTAACCCTACTGTAGTTGCACAAGAGACAGTTTTCAGACAGACAAAAGTACATCTGAATATATGAAAAACTAAAGTGATTTCCTCAGACTAAAGGATAATGATTCTAGATAGAAAAAATGGAATGGCAGATGTAAATAAAGAGAATTAGAAATGCTAAAATATGTGTAAATATGTAAGACTCTCACCAAACTAGCTGAGGAAAAAAAAAATCTAACAGAATCAGAAACTAAAGAGCAGAAGTTATAACAGACATTTCATTAATACAAATAATCATAAGAGATTACTAACAACCTCTGCATGCTAGCTAATTGAGTGACCTAAATGAAACAGACAAATCCTCAGAACTCTACAACCCACTGAATTGAATTACGTCAAAATAGAAAAACTGAACAGACCGATCACAAGTAAAGACATTGAAACAGTACTAAAAAATCTCCCAAAGACAAAAGCCTAGGTAAGTTTCACTTGTAAGTTCCCCCAGCATTCAAAGTTTCACTAGTAAGTTCCCCCAGCATTCAAAGAGTAATATCTATCCTTCTCACACTCTTTCAAGTAACTATAGAGGAGGGAATGCTTCCAAACACATTTTATGAGGCCAGCATTTCTTCTAATACCAAAACAGACAAGGACATCAAAAGATAAAAAGAACAAAAAGAAAATTATAGACCAAAATCTCTGATGAACACAGATGTATAAGTTCAATAAACTCTTAGCAAAGCAAATTCAACATACAGTGTGAATTATTACATACAGTGTGAATTATTAGAGGGATGCAAGGATGGCTCAACATACACAAGTAGATTAATGTAATTAATTACATCAACAACAGAAAAAATAGAAAGCATATGATCAGATCAATAGAAGAGGTGGCACTTGCCAAGAGTCAGCATCCTTTGTAACAAAAACGCTCAATAAAACTGGTATAGAAGGAACATGCCACAACATAAGAAAGGCCAAATATGACAAACCCACAGCAAACACCATACTGTGTGGTAGAAACCTGAAAGCTTTTCCTTTAAGATCACAATGAGATGAAGATGTCTACTTCTACACCTATAATTTAACATAGACTTCGAGGTCCTAGCAAGAGCAATTTGAAAAGAGAATATAAAAGAAATCCACATTGGGAACGAGGAAATAAAACTATCACTATTTAGAGATGACACAATAACATATAAAGAAATCTTTAAATATTCCAATAAAAAACAACTCAAAGTGGCAGTTTAGAAAATTAATATTAAAAAAATTGGCTGCATTTCTATACATAAATGAAGCAGAAGAAAAAAGAAATAAAGTAATTGTATTTGCTTCTAATCAAAAAATTAAATACCAAGAGAACTCCCCTCCCCCACCCTGGGAGGGCTCAGACACCTAGAAGTTTGGCAGGCTGCAGGAGCTGCTTTACCCCGCGCTAAAGCCCTGGAGGTGAAGGAAGACATCTCAGCTTGCTGTGTAGAGCCCAGGCTGAGGAAAGACTGCATATCTGATCCAGAGCACCTGGGCGCTGGGCAAAGCTGCTGATGGACCAGCTCTACCAGCTCAGGAGCAGGCAAGATTGCAGCAGAGTAAAGACGCTGAGACGACTAAGTCCAGGCTTGCACAGGAATATATAAAAACCGACTATAGACTTACATGCTACAAGTTTCAACCCAAATGAGAACACCCTGGACTCAACAGAAGGAACATAACTGAGGGAAAATCAGTGATTGGGGAGTTCAGATAAGGAAACTACTATCCGGAAGTGCCACAGAAGAGGTAAGCAGAACACTGCAACTCCCATCAATGGGGGGAACACCCAGGCTTTAGTGCCACAGAGGGAGGCTTCCTGCGCATTCGGTTAGGTGAGTAGAGCCTAGCTGGGGGGGAGGGGGGGTCACGGAACTGTGCAAGTGGGCACATAAAGCCCAGGGGGTGGAGAAGAAAATCTGATGATCTGGTGACTGGGGCAGCTGCAAGGCATGCAACCCTTTCACCCACCCCCACAGCATGGAGGCTTGTTCCCAGCATTAGTCACTAAGGCGGGCCAGCAAGTTCAGAAAGCCCCTGAGGTAAAAGGGGGAAAAAACAAAACAAAACAAAACAAACAGCTAGACTGAATCAAAACAGGCCCATTAACACTCCCTCCGGGAGAGAGGGCTCTGAGTGGACACAAAGAGCCCTGGAGGCCTTGAGGGAGGACTGACAGCCTGCACAACTGGGGGGTGTGCAGAATTAGGACTCTAGGTGTTACTGAACAGCAGTGGCCTGAAGAAGTGTGAGCCAGTAAGGCACTGCCTTGCAAGGCTCACAGTGCTCAAAAAATAAACAAAACCAGTGACTGGCTCAACCACAGGCCCAGCTGCAACACTTCAATGCACCCCACACCCCATGGCTGCATCCAAGCATAGAGGGAACTCGGGATATCAGAAGATCAACAGGCACCTTCCAGAGACAAGGACTCAACGAGTTAACCAGAAAAAGCTGAACACCACAAGAGACCCCTGAGCATCACTGACAGAGACAATAGACACAATTCCTCAGTAGGGGCCGGAAAAACAGTAGGTGTTAAAACAAAACAAGGCTCAGAATACCCTCCACAACTGAAGTGTCTGGAATTTCCTCTACCATCCCAGAAAGAACAGCCAGAAAAAATGCCAGTCAATAATAGCAACACCGTGTCTCAACAAATAGAAAGTATTAGAAAATACATGACAGGGAAAAGAAGACAAATATTCAAGCAAGTCCACAGGGGGAAAATTCACCACAAAAAGATCAGTCAGCAAAAACCACCAAAGAAATAGAAGAAGTGCTCAGCTTACCAGATAGAGAATTCAGAATCATCATGATAAACAAAAAAAGATGAGAAGGAAAAAAATGAAATGAGGCAAACCATCAAGGAGTTCAAGAATGCAAACAAGGAATGAAAGAAATGAAAAAGAAAAAAATGATATGAGACAAGCATGCAACAAACTGAAGAAAGAAAATGAGACATTAAAAAAGGAAATAAAAGAATTGCAGGTGATGAAAAGGCCACTAGAGGAGATAAAGAATGCTGGGGAATGTAATGAAAACAGAATAGATGAAATGGAAGAATGAATCAGTTCCCTTGAAGATGCAGAAACAAAGAGAATTTGAAAAGAAAAAGAGAGAGAAGTAAAAAGGAAAAGGAATGAAGAAATGCTTCAAGAGCTATCTGACACCATTAGGAAAGGAAACATCAGTTATAGGTATCCCAGAAGGCCACGGAATCGAGAAAATATTCACAGAGATAACAGAAGAGAATTTCCCTAATATGAAGAAGATGAAAGTAGACATCCAGTAAGCAAGAACACCAAACTACAATGATGACAGGAGAAACAGCAGGAAGACACATTATAGTAAAAATTCCAAGACTACAAGGAAAAGACAATGAGAATGGCAAGAGGGAAGAAACAAATAACCTATAAAGGGAAACTGATCCGGATGACATCAGACTTCTCCAAAGAAACACTACGGGCAAGAAGAGAGTGGAGGGACATTCTGAAAAAACTCCAAAGCATTAAATGCCAACCAAGAATACTCTATCCTGCGAAGCTCTCCTTCCTCCATGAGGAAAGAATAAGGACATTTTCAGACAAACAAACTCCACAATTTCGTCATAACTAAACCCCCACTCCAAAAAGTACAAGAAACCCTCAAACCAAATCCAACAGAAGAGTGAACAAGAATAAGGAATAAAAATACAAAAGGACCAAAATGGCAAATGCAGGTGCCAGTATATCAATATTATCTCTAAATGAAAATGGCTTAAATCATCAATAAAAAGACAGAGTTGCAGGATGGATTAAAAAACAGAACCCAACATTCTGCTGTCTGCAGGAAACACATCTAACTGCAAAAGATATAAACAGATTGAAAATGAAAGGATGGAAAACAGTTCTACAAGCAAATGGACCAAAAAAGAAGGCAAGAACAACTATACTTATATCGGATCAAATAGACTTCAAACTAAGAAAGGTTAAATGAGGCACAGAAGGTCTGCCTTGTGAGTGAGAGTCTTATTCCAGGTTCCAGCAAGGTCCGATTCCTACTGTCCTGCACACCTGTGCTCTGCACCCCCTCTCCAGAGCAATCCAGGGTTCTACATGCCCAGGTGTAGATGTAAGTCCTTTGGTTAATAACAAATATGCAGTATCACAGGCCCCATCCCTTTCTTAGGGTGCTTCTCTGATAATGCTCTAAACATATTTATCAATTTGTCCTACCTTCTGTGCTTGGCTGTCTCTCTTTCTGCATGCAAGGGTACTTTGGGAGTTCTTCAGGAAAGACTGTCTTTATTGCCATAGAATTTGGTTACAATATGTGGAGGAGGTCATCACATTGCCTTCACTCTCCTGTTTTGTTGCTGGACTTCCCCCTTAAAGATAATTAATTTTTTTTTATTTGCCTGGGGAACATTCACCAGAACTGATATTGTACCATAATCATTCATAGCATATTTTCTTACCCAATGAAACTGAACTACAAATACACAATTAACAGATAACTGGGAAGATTCTATTTGTGTGGAAATAAAGCATCATAGATCAATAAGAATATGAATTTCCCAGGCCCCCCCTGGTGGCACAAAGGGTTAAAGCACAGCACTGCAAGCGAGCTGCAGCTGCTTCAGTGTCAGTTTGATCCCCAGCCCTGGAGGTGACCCAGATGGCAGGGAAGGTGAGCTCTGGACCTGCCCACTCCTCCCCTCAGCAGTGTACTTTGTTGATCTGCCTGTTTCGCTCCCCACTCTGTCTCTGGTGAATCCTCTCACTGCCCCGGCATCTCTGGCCTGTACCTCAGTTCTTTATGCATAAATAAATAAATCTTACAAAAAAAAAACAAAAAACATGAGTTGAAGGAATAAGCACTAAAAGCAGGTTTGTTTGTACACTCATTTCAAGTCAGGTGCTAGTTACAGACGAGACAGACAAAGGTCACAATTTAGAGCTCATGGTCCAGTCTAGGCACGGCACAGATAAAATGGTATATTATTATAATGGAGGATGACTTAATTAATTGTGATTTAATTTAGTGAATGGAGGAGGACTTAAATCTGGATGAGATTTCTCTAAATTTCAGGTGTTTCCTCCATGACTCCAAATTTCTAGTCCCAGAGGATCCTTCTCTGGCTTCCAGCTCACCTTGTCCAACTATTTGTGTGCTTGTAGAAAAACTGGAGTGTAGGTCAGATGTGTGGAGGTGGGTGAGATTATTCATCAGAGACAGAATGGGGAGCAGAACAAGCAGATTTACTGAAATACACTGGTAATAGGAGAAGCAAGTTAGACAGGAGAGGTCTTCTTGTAAGAGTTAGCTCCCGTAACAGTGGTAGTGCTGAGATTTTTCCCTCTAGAGCCAGGGAGGCCCTCTTACAAGTATTTCTTACTGTCCTTTAGATCCAACTTGACAGTGTTGGATTTTACCTAATCCCTGTGCTCTCACTCAGCTGTTGTGTCTGGCAACAGGATGTTCTGTAAAGAACCATCCTTCCCTCATGACTAAGCTAGGCTCCTAGATCCCCTGAAATCCCCCAATAGTTCACCTCAATTCCCATGCCTCACAGCAGATTAGCTGAACTGCTCAAGCTGCCTAATCAACAGGAACAAATACTTTGCAATAAACTCTGGTGGTTTCTCTCCTTTCCCCAGACCCTGTAAGTTGAACCATTCTCATTTTGAGTCATCATACAACACCTTGATAGAGCCTGGCTCAGCTTAAAACAGTTCCTGACCTACTCTCCCATCAACCCACCCTTCTGTCCACTGTTTCACTCTTGGTCCTCTCTAGCCTTGTTTACACCTCCCTATAAAATACAAAACAAACAAACAAACAAAAAAACCCCAGAAACTCTTAACCTAAAGCTTAAGTCTCTTTATCTGTTTATGTCAAGTTTCTATCTATTATTATACCTCCTCTTCCTCTATGGCAATAAGATCTTTCTACCCACACTTCTTTCCAGGATCCTTTTGAATACAGCCTCTCCTTAATAAGGATGTACCTTATTTTTTTTTTTAAAGATTTATTTATTTGTGCATACAGAACTGGGGTACAGACCAGAGGCTCAGGGGCGGTGAGAAGCTTCACCAGAGACAGAGTGGGGAGCAGAACAGGCAGATCGATGAAGTACACTGCTGAGGGGAGCAGCGGGCGGGTCAGAAGAGGTCTGCCACGCCATGTGGTCACCTCCAGGGCAGGCGGGAATCGAACTCATGCGGAAGCGGCTTTAGATTCTCAGTGCTGTGCTTTAACCCGCTGCGCCACCAGGGAGGGCCAGGATGTACCTTATTTTTGACACCAAAAACCCAGAAATGGAATGTAATTTTTCTTCATTTCCATATCTGGCCTTGACAATTTGGAGCTCAAGCCCAGATGCTCTGTCATCTTGAGTCTCCTCTTATTTTTTTCAGATCACAACCTTTCACATTTCTTAGCTGGGCAACTATTTTATTGCAACCTTTCAATTCATGCCCTTTAGTTTTCCTACCTCACAAACTTGGTATATTTTTTGGGTATAAAAAGTAAAGACCAGTTTTGGTTTTTTTTTCCCTAAACCAATCTACTGGATATAGAAATCAGATATTGTGACCTTCCAGAGAAGTGACAATGTAGGCAAAGGGGTGATGCCTACACTAGGTAGTTCAGTGGCTATTCTACACCTAACCGGCTTCACAACTTTGCTCAAACCTTCTGCAAACCTTCCCACATCCACCCCACCTCTCCAATTTGAAAGAGTATTGTTGAGTTACATGGTTTCAAATACTTGCAGTCCTAAGATGCTATAGCTTCCTGAATCTTAACACAAGGAGGGCCTAAAAAAGGGGAGACATATCTTGAATGACAATGGTCTTGCAATAAGTAGGCAGAGCAAATGAAATAAGCAGGCAGAGCAACAGGGAGGCTGAGTATGACTTGTGCTGTGTCCTAGAAAGAGCAGAAGTTTGAAGGGGAAAGAGTGGCTCAGACATTTCTAGTCACAGAGCAATTTCAGCCAAGTTAAGTTGATCTCTTCAAGCTCCATCTCTACTAGGTAATGGGTGACTCTCCATTTTTTGGTGAGGTTTCAAAGAGTCATTTATATCATTCTAGTGTAATTTTACCTCTAACTATATTTTTTAAAATGATAGCCATTGACACTTAATAAACTTGTCCTTGGAGCTGAGCAAACTCTTTCTCAGCCTTCAGGCACGGATTCTATTAATGTCTTAGAGGTCATCCTTTTTCAATTCATTAGTAATCTGAGTAAATAATTCATTGGATATGCTTTAATCTTTTTGCTTAATTTTGGAAACATGCTGTAACTATTAACTTTGTAAAAAGCTAAATCGAACAATTAAGACAGAATTTAACCATGTTAACAAAACCACACACACAAACCCCAAAACCTGCTCTCAGAAACCACACCATATAACTTTTCATAATATATATTTTATGATCCCTGTGTGTGTGTGTGTGTGTGTGTGTGTGTGTGTGTGTGTGTGTGTGTAGAAGCCTAAAGCCACTTTTCCTGGGTATTTTTGTTGAGCACGTTCTGTCTAAGGATTTAGAAAATGGTCTCTGGCTTTCTCTTTTCTCTCTTTCATCTGTCAGCAGGACAACTTTGGAATGGGTTGGTTTTAACAGGAAGTTTGCAAATCTTTAGGCCTTAATTAATGTTCAACCTCAGTTAGTTTCCAAATTCCACCTGAAAGGAACACTGAGGAAATGAAGTAGAAGTGATTTTGATTCTCAAAGGTTCTTTTGTCTCGTACTTAATAAAAAGTAGAGTTATATGTAGGAGGTGGGTAGTGTTATCATAACCTACTTTATTCTGCCTGAATAAGGAAGGTCAATATATTATCCTATCACGGAGGAGGAAATTGCACAGACAACTCCTGGAATGACAATAAAGACGTCCTTGACAGCATGCTGAAAACAGTGGTAAAACTTTCTTTTTTCCCCACAGGAAAAAAAAAGTCCGTATTTAATGACAGATGAAGATACATGATGGACAAAATGCATTATTCTTAAAGTATCTCCCACTTTTTCTGAAAGAACTATTTTGAAGAATGAATTCAAATGGTTTTAATAATAATATATCAGCTTATCAATAAGATAGGGGAGCTGTTCTTTGAAGCTATGCTTTCAAAATTTCTACTGTTAGCTTTGTCTCCAAGCATCTAGTGCCATAGAAACAACAGAGTAAAAGAAAACTGATTTTCTCATATAGAACTTTTTAAGTAGAGTTTCTAGTCTGTGGACTCTAACTTCAGCCATAACAACTGATGGAAGTTTTTTAAAACATTAATGATTATCCTTTTGAAGAGTTTAAGCAAATTGAAACTGTTTTCATTTGAGTCACTAATCTTTTCAGAAACTTAGGAATTCATTTTTACAAACTGAAGTAGTTCTGGAAATTGCCAAAATGACAACACAACTGGCCTAATCTTGATTTACATTAGCATGATTTTGCCTGATCTGTTACTTCCACTATATCAGAATAGACCTAACCCAAAATACAGATTCAGAACATAAATGAAACTCAAGTTACTATGTCATGATGTTATGTCTTAATAATCCTGAAGGAAGAGTATGGTTACACCATTTTTAAAAAAAATGGTTTTGTTTTTTTTTATTATTTTAAAAGTGATATACTGAAAATGTGGGAAGTTGAAGACAAAAAAAAAAAAGTCAATACCTTGTCACATTGGGATTTTTAGCCCTGGAAATTTGTCTCTACACACAGTATTTAAAAAAAAAAAATGATGATATAAAAATGGTCATATTTTATCTTATTTTGATTAAAATAGTATTGTAATTAAACATGTAGATAACTTGAAATTTATAGGCATTGCTGCTGTAAATATATATGATGTAAATCTTTGTTGGAGTTTCTCTTTCCTTGTAGTCATTAATGTTCCTAGCAAAATTTCTTCCTAGAGAATATACAGGTTTACAACATTTTTGCTGTAGTCCATTTTTTCTTTTTACCATCCCTATTCTAAGTAGTTGGTTATAACCTTCAAGTCTCTACTTTATGTTACTTAAGAAAATATTTCTCTTGTTTTGAAAGCAAGGAGGTGTCAGTGTCCAAGATGGAATAAAAGACTTCCATTTATGATGGGCTCTTCCTCCACAGCCCAATTGCTAGCTCATGAGTCAAATAAAATGCCTCACTTCTGCCTGAGAAATCCTTAAGATAAAAAAGAGCAGAATGAGGTAAAAATAGAGTATCCCCGTGTTGGGATCCAACCCCCCTCTTTAGTACCTGTTATCCACAATACTGGGGTAAGTATGTCAGTCTTTAACCCTGCAAGATGCTGTCTTCTCACAAGCTGATCGTATTGTTCTCTATGGTTTCCAAAAAGTTTTATGAGTCACCCTCTTTGAAATTGTCATGATACCTCAGTCAGAATTAGACTTCCCTTTTCCTCACCTTCAATGGCAACTTACTTATTATCCAAAGATCGTATAACATGTAACACAAGAATGGGGAAACAGCCCCGTAACTTGCTACACTGATGTGATTTGAAATTTTAAAAATAACTTCATTATGCTCATGGAATCACCAGGTCTCATATCTTGGACATAACCAATCTTTTCATTCTGAAAATAATGAACATAAGCCCAAAGCCCTTCCTTAGAAAGAACTGTGAGTGTTGACTAATATCTAGTAACTTAACAATTTTCTAAAATCTACATTAGCTGCTTTAACAACAGAACACAATTGAAGGTAGTCTTGTTAGAATGGTTAACTTATTTACTTTATATTACAGTGACAAGTTCATGATAATAATTATTATTTTAATTAAAACTTCACACAGGTAGAATGATTATTATCAAGAAGACAAATGATAACATGTATTGGCAAGTTGTGGAAAAAATGACCCCTTGTGCATTGCTGGAAGGAATGTTAACTAGTAGAGTCACTCTAAAAGATAGTATGGTCAAATACAATCACCCCCTTATCCACATGGGTTATGTTTCAAGACCCCATTGAGTATCTGAAACAGGAAAGAGTACAGGTCCTTATAATATACAATATTTTTGCTAGACACGTGTACCTATCATACAGTTTATTAGGCATAGTAAGATATTAACACCAATAATCTAATAATAAAATGGCATACTTTCATAAAAGTTACGTAAATGTGCTTTCGCACAAAATACACTGTTACACATAAGACTTCCTGATGAGGAGGGCCTGTGGGAAGTACAGGCAGGGAGGGATGAGGGCAATGCAGCCACTCCACAAGGCCTGGTCCCTACGGAGACCAGGACCTTCCAGAGGATCTGCACTCCCATGGCTGCAGCAGGACTGTTGTCAACTGCTGAGGCATGGAAGCCACTAAGTATCCATAAGAGATAAAGGGAAAAACTGAATGTAAGATATTCACACATGGCAATAGACTTCAGCCTTAAATCGAAGTGAATCCTGCCATTTGTGACAACATGAACCTGGAGGATGTTAGGTTAAGTGAAACTATTCAGACCCAGAAAGAAAAATACTGTAGAAGCTCAATTCTAGGAGGCCTCTACAATAGCCAGAATCATTGTAGTAGACACTCAGGGAAATGGGCAGGTAGGAACCAATGACTCCAAACATTCACTTATGTAAGACTCACGAGTAAGTCCTGGAGGCCCAACACACATAAGTGACAATTCACAATACTGTAGCATATGCCTGAAACCTGAGAGGAGAGTAACAAATCTTTGAACCACAAAGAAAAGGACAAAATGCAACTGGTAACTGTCAGGTGATGGATGATAAGGAGCACGATCACAGATCACGGGAGCATTTCACAATGTGTACTAAAACATCACGTAGTATACTTTAAATGCACAGAATATTTGTCAATTATACCAGAAGCAAGCTAAGAAAGAAAATGTCAGCTGGTCTTTTTGAATTTCCCTTCACTGCTTGACTTTAAGGAAGTCAGCTCTTGCATGACTGACCTGGTGGGGGCCATGTGGCAAGGCACACATGGCAACCTCTGAAAAATAGCTGGCACTGAGGCCTGATAGCCTTGTGAGAAACCGAATTCTGCCAACAGCCACCCAAGTCTGGAAGGGCATCCTCAGCAAGCCTTGGAGGAGACGGCAGTCTGGCCAACCTGGACCACAGTGTCGTGAGACCCTAACGCAGTGAACTAGCTAAGCACAGGTCAGACCCCAATCAGTAAAATTTGGGTTAAGAAATATGCACAGTTTGAAGTGGCAACTCGTGGCAGACTATTTACAGAACACTGCTCCTTCAGTGAGGAACCTGGACCAGAGAGCATGGTCCATTCATGGACTTCACCCGGCTGGAGAAACAGCCAGAGGCACACCAGAATTTGCTCTTACACCTCTTTCTTCATGAAACAGGCACTTTAATATCGGTTTCTTCAAGTGGATACTTTAATCGTTATCACTGAGAATGGTCGCATATTTTTATTATATCCCCAGGCAATGATATTAAAAGCTCTCAGAGAAGCTACTGAGTCAAGTCAATTTCCAAACACAAAGAAAAGTCAGACACCAGATGAACCATGGCACTTTCCTCAATATCAACAGTTATTAAAATTAAAATATATATTTTTTCAATAAAATCAACTGCATAATCCTGGGAAAAGTTCTTGTGAATATTGTTTGGCCATTTAGAAATTATCACCTTAACCTACAATTTTATTTCTTGTAACAGATTTTAGCCTGATACATGAATACAAGTTAGACCATTCCGAAAAACTTAAGAGGATGCAGCTCTAGGTATTTGAAAATATTCAAAAGAAGATTTCACAACTTTTAAAGGGCATTATGGTCATTTTTGCTAAATAAAAATGAGCCCTCCAGAAAATACTATTTTCGGGTGACAAAGTGATAATGAAAGAAATGTGCTTAAAATGGACAACAAATATGCCTTTCAAACTGAAATGATTAAATAAAGATACACCCGTGGAAGTGATTGAAATGAGAGAAGTGCTGAAATTCGGGGCTGTGCTCAGAACATCGAAACTGGAATAGCTTTAGCAGTGTCTGCCAGAAAAATCAAACTTCATTTAAAAATGTTTCTTAGAATTTCTTCATGTCAGTGACATTCTGTGTGTGAGGGCTCCGTTAGCATACAATCTAACAGAAGCTGTGTACAGCTGATTGGGGAAAGAATACATGGTTTCCTCTGGTATTTTAAAATGTGCTATCCTCTCCTTGTGTTCTGAATATTTCTGTTCATGGAAATGTGATTTTTTTAACAAGAGCATTTCTTTATGACATTTTAGATCTCAGACATTCAACTTGCCCTACTAAGCCCAAGCAAAGGGCTTTTAAAAGAATAAAGTAAGTGTGGTTCCAGAGTCATGTGACTGAAAGTGGTCCCCAACCTTGACATTTTTCTTTGACAATGAAAGGAAAGAATCAAGGGGTCACAATTACTCTTCCTGAACATTCAGGCAAAAGTAATGAAGGGAAAAATGTGTCCCGTGTGAGACTTCAAATTCATGCTATAGTCTCCTTAATGGTATAGAGTTTTATTATTTCTTTTACCATGGTTTTAAGTCTATAGCTACTTTTGATAACAACTCGTTTTTTCCTATGAGATCAAGCAAGTAATTGTACAATTGTACAATCTGAACAGTTATCAGAGAAACCTGGATAAGGTCACTCTTCTTTGCAACATGATAGTGGATGTTCATTTCCTCACAAAAATCTCAAGAGGCTTTTTATGGCGATCTCGTTGACCTGTTTTCACACGCTCCAAGAGAAGAACAAGAGGAAGAACGACAAGAAAGCTTTTACTATCGGTTGAAATATTTTGAGAAACCCAAAAGTAGATGGTGGGCACTTATACATTTGGAAGATAATAAAATTGACCCTTCTTTTAGGTTGTGCGAGTCAGTGACCTGAAAAAAAAATGATTGAATGGTTCCAATTTTACTATTTCGAATTTACCTTTCTACTCACACCCACAATTTTATGGCTTCCCTTAAAATTAATAAGAGATGAGAGATTTAAACTTTAGCAGTTCAGGGAAACCACACATAAAGAGGTGGCAGACTATATACACAATTTGAATGGAGGCGAATTCTGTAGCCAAGATGGTATACTAGAAGCCATACGAGAAAAAAGATATTTCATCATTTAAAATTTTAACATTTTTACAGGAAAAGATACCACCAATACATTAAGGAGGAAATGACAAATTTGGAAAAGATATTTACAATTTAGAGGTTAGTAACTATAACAAAGCTCTTCTAAATTGGTAAGGAGGGAACAAAACCTTAATTAAAAAGTGGAAAAAGAATATGAAATAACCAGATTTACAGAGATGTAAATACAAACAGCCAGTGCACATTTGAAAAGATGTTTAAATTTAATTGTCAAAAAAAATTAAGATATATAATGTGTGTGTGTGTGTATAGTGTGTGTGTGTGTCCACTATAGTGCCACACTATAGGTAAAAGGTAAAAAATAAGTGCCACCTGTGTTCTGTGTTCAGGCAATGAATAGGGAATCTTTTTGAAAAGCAAACCACCATCATGACACACACAAACACACATGTCTCCCTATTTATAGAGAATGCTCACTGCACTGTAAAATCTATGTCTCTCTACTTCACTGGCATGTGATTAGATTCCATTTCCCTGCCCCACTCTAAATTTGAACAATGATGGAGCAGAATTAGCATATGCTACATTGTTGTTTGTGCTGTTATAACAAACACCCTATACTGGGTGTTTTAAGCAATAGGATTTCTTTCTCAGTTTCATTGAGATATTACTTACAAATAGTCAATGTATACATTTGAGGTGTATAGCATGATGTTATATATGTATACAACAGGTATTTA
The DNA here is from genome assembly GCF_000260355.1 of Condylura cristata. NCBI lineage: Eukaryota > Metazoa > Chordata > Mammalia > Eulipotyphla > Talpidae > Condylura > Condylura cristata. The sequence goes on from NW_004567137.1 coordinate 5,841,023, forward strand.
TTTTTCACATTTGTGAGAACTAGTAAGTCCAAGATTAAGGTAACACCTAATTCAATTCCTGGAAAAGGACCTCTTGCTGATATGTGGCCTTCTCACTATGTTCTCAGGTAACAGAGAGCCAGGTCTGGTCTCCCTTCTCTTTTTAAAAGAACACTAACTCCATCATGGAAGCCCCAATGGATGGCCTCAACTAAACCTAATTATCTCCCAAATACCACTGCATTAGGAGGGCTTCAACATGAATTTCTGGGAAACACATTCCATCCATAAAAGTACCCCTGCTGGACCAGGATCCTCTAACCCTCTTACATGGGGAAAAGCTCTGCTTTGCCCTTCTCCTCTCCGCCAGGGAGCCATTCAGAGGGTAGAGCCCTTCATACCACCTGGTCTCCAGCCAATGATATATCTTCTCACCTCAAAATCCCTCTCTCCAGCATCTAATCTAATGAATTAAAAGCACTAGTGTAGGGCCCTCCGTGGTGGAGCAATGGGTAAGGACACAGTACTGCAAGCTAGTCACAGCAGCTTCAGAGTGAGCTCAATCCCCCAACCTGGAGGTGACCCACATGGCGTGGCAGACCTGTCCTGACCCGCCTGCTGTTCCCCTCCACAGTGTACTTCATCAGTCAGCCTGTTCTGTTCCCCACTCTATCTCTGGTGAATCCTCTCACCACCCCTGCACTTTTGGTTTGTACCCCAGTTCTGTATGCATAAATAAATCTTTTTTAAAGATAGCACTAGTGTAGGTGGAAATATCTACAAAGATAACTATTGCCTTATTCAAAATTATTAGATTTTTAAAAACCGGAAAAGGATGAATGACTATGACTAGGTGACTAGGGATATAGTTGAATAAATTATGATAAATTCATACTTGGATATTGCTAAAAAAAAAAAAAAGACAAATTATGGGACCTCCCTGCTGGCCTAGGGATTAAGTCTCAGCACTATTCCCACTATGGCCTGAGTTCCACTGCCAGCCAGGGAGCTGACCCTCAGTGGTGCATTTCAGTAAATCAACCCCCTCTGCTCCCCACTGTCTCTGGTGAATCCTCTCACCACTGCATCTGTCACCAATATCCCAATTCTCATACACACAAAAAACTAAAATTAAAAAAAGGGCAAATTATGATCAAACTACTTGACTTGGAAGGATTTTTTAAGAAAGTTTATTGAAGGAGAAGAGGAAAGTATAAAATATATCACCCCATATTTGCAAACCTGTCAAAGGCCTAAAAATCTCATATAGGCATATGTTTTTATTGACAATTACATGCATTATTTTCATATTATAGAACAATAGAAAAATAGTTATCTACATACTGAGTCATAGGAGGTTACCCTGCATTTTCTGTTTGTGGGGAGTAGTGGGTAAGAGGGTAAGAGAGAAGACATTAACTTGTAATTAAAAAGGAAAATAAAATTTTAAAAAACATACTGAAAAGTATATGTGCAATATGTATTACACCACTGCAATGTGCATGTATGTAAATTTAAAATGGAATAGAAGTTAAGGTAGAAAATAAATCACCACAGTCTGTATTAAATACTGCAAATACCTGCTGGTGAGGGTGTGAAGAATAAGTGCATTATTGTACATTGTTGATGGGAATGTAAATTGGTGCTGCGTCTATGGATAATAGTGTGGAGAGTCCCTAAAAGGCTAAAAATAGAAATATTGTATGATTTAGCTATATCACACCTAGGAATGTACCCAAGGAATATGAAGATGCTAATACAAAAATATGTTGCGTCCCTATATTTACATCACCATACACAACAGACAAGACATGGAAAAATCCTAATTACCTCTCAAGGATGAATAGATAAGTAAGTTGTGGTATATACACTGAGTGGAATACTACTCAACTATAAAAATGATGAAATATTGTTGTTTGCACTGAGGATGGAACTTGAAGTGATTATGCCAAGTGAAATAACTAAAAGACAATTGCCAGATGGCTTCTTTCATAGATGGAACATAAATAAATAATGAAGCAAATGAACTCATAACACAATCTTAGATTCTGAAAAATATGGATATTACCAGAGAAGGAAGGGAAGGGAGTAGGTGAAAAGGAATATGAAAACCAATTTGACAGTGGGAAAGACACTAGAAGTTTGGTGATAACTGAGGTGAAGTTTATATACATAGAGAAGTGTAAACTGTACTCTGAAACAGCAATGTCAACCAGTAATATTTTATTTTAGGAAAGAAAATAAACTGCCTACAAAGTTAGAACTTATGTTTATATATTTAGAATAGTTATTATATTTAGAATAGATATTATATCTGTGCCACCTAAGAAGGCCTTTCTCGTTCACAAGGCTTCAAGTCAATTTTACTAATATGAGATTTGTATGGGAAACTACCCTTTGGTATTAGACTTTTATTTGCTTAATAACGGACTTCTAGAAACAGTTACAATATACAAGTGGCAAAAACAGTAGAATGCAGATATTAATATAGAAGGAGTACATATTAAAAGAATTATATATATATATATATATATATATATATATTTCTCATCTTTTCACCTGATGGAATATTTAGCTTTGGTTTTCGGGGGAATATTCTTTGTCTCAAAATAAACCTAAGTAAGCAAGAGCCAAGAACTCATACATTTTTGCCATATACAAAGTACTGACCAAGACAAAGAACCTAGGGCAAGAGGTAGCAAAGGGCTTAAAGGCTTGCCTTAGCTTGATCTAGGGTCGTGCCCAGATGATACAGGCAAAGGTTTAATGGCTTCAGATGCAACTTGGATCAGGACAATTACTTGGCACACTAAACTCTCCTTTCTTAGAATTTTCTAGTTGCTCTCCACAATTAAATAACTTAATTTATTTAATAAATAATTTCCTTCAATAAAGAAATGGAAAGGATGCTTGCTAATCCCAGAACTCACTGGCAATACCAGAAGTCCAATAACAATTTCATGCTAAAGCAAGACAAACTATCAGTGGAAACTAAGTATGGCAATTTATTATCCATAGTCTACCTAATGTTCTCTTTTATATTAAAATTAGTTAGAAGACAGCTGAAAAATACAAACAAAACCACATGTGTGTCCTATAATTTTCTGTTTTTAACCTTGATTTAGACTTCTAAAAACTATAGAACTCTGTGACCAGTTTCTTTGCTGTTAAAAATATATATAAGCCACAAACTGGGTGGTTTCAACAACAAAGCTAAAATAAAAGACAAGTAATAACAAGTGTTGGAATAGGGGAAATTTACATTGCAGGTAGAAAGATAAAATGACCCAATTAGTTTGAAAAACAGTTTCCCATTTCTTCAAGAGTCAAACATAGAATTAATTACCAATCACTCCAGCAACATTCCTCCTAAGAAATAACCAGGATCAAAAACAATATGTCTTCATAAAAGCTGTATGCAGATATTAATAGTAACTTCATTCAAAACATTCAAAAAGTGGAAGCAACACAAATTTCCACTAACATATTTTGTTTAAACAAAATATGGTATACCCATACAACAGAATATTACTCAGCCATTAAAAGGACAAAGTACTTATACATGCTACAACACTGATGACACTTGAACACATTATGCTTTGTGAAAGCATGATATATTTATTTGAAATGTTAAAAGGAAGCAAATTTACAAAAAAAAAGTTATAATGGTTATCAGGATCTGCTGAGAGAAGAGAGAAAATATATAGTATCTTTTTAGGGTGATAAAAATGCCTTAAACTTAATGGTAGCACAACTCTAGAATAAAATGAACGATTCATTGAGCACTTTAAAAAGTTGATTTTTAAACTGTGCTAAAATATACAGAACAGAAAATGTATCACTTTAGCCATTTTTAGTTATGTAGTTTGTTGTAAACCTGTAGATAAAGGTATGAACTTAGATTCACATTTCTATATCCATCTATATCCATCTCCAAAACTTTCACCATATAAAACTTAAAAAAACTAAGACTATGCTCATTAAACCACAATCCCTCATTTCTCCTTCCCAAAAGCATTAGTAAATATTAGCACTATAAATTCGGGAACAAAACAAAATTAGACCACACACTACACCTCGCATTTACTTTACTATAGCACCAATCAGCACTTTAATCTCACTTAGTCAGATGTTTATCATTCTGACCATTGTGCACAGGGCTGATCCTCAGTAAAAGCTTATGAAAACCTCTAGTTCATTTTTTTCCCCATTTGCTGAATCATTAAATGGGGGAGGACTGTTCTCACTGCTGACTCATATTTATGCCCTGGGGGAACATATGGTCAAGTGAAAAGCATATATAACGGGTTGGGTTGGGTTCGGTTCGTTTCCACGTCTCCCTAAACATTCTGACTCCACTATGTCTCAATGGCTTCTACCAGAGGTGACAGAGACACTGTTTCCTCTTCCCAGCTGAACGTCACATATCATTGAAAAGTTCCAGTGCTGAACAAACCAAGGTGGATAAGTCACTCTAGAAAATTCCCTGTAAAATGACAGGGCATATCTGCCTATGTCTCATAAACAACAACAACAACAACAACAACAAAAACCCTGTAATAAAGTGATCCCATAACTGTTGACAAACACTCAGCATTTACCATGTGCATCTTAGTGTGGGCCTGGCTCTCATAACCTCAAAGTAGCCCAGCATGGTTAAGTGCCACAATCCTCTACTTGTGACAGGTGATGAAAGCAACATAATATGTTAAGTGAGGGAACTGGACTCCAAACCCAGGCTGTTCCAAAAATGGAATGAAGCCCTTGGCCACAATGTTTAAATTGAGCAAAAACAGCAAATCTTGTTGTTACTAAGTTATTTTCCCCAACTCATAGAAACTTCCAAGTCAGCACATTTTAGGTATTGACCCCTAAAAAAAAAAATCACGAGCCCATGTAAGAACGGTGATCTGCCTTGAGAAATTAGGTGTTTGTTTTTTTTTTCCTCATAAAAAATATGTGCAAAAACACTGGTTGTGCTGAAAGTTAATCAATTTGGAGCAAACACACCTTTGCACTCCTGCAGAGGGCTGTTTGCGGCTTGTTTGGGTTACTCACAGTTAGCTTCCTTCTGGGGTCTGATTCTGGCTTGAGTCGATTTCTCCAGCTTCTGATTTAATCATTTAAAGTCCCTCAGATTCCATGGCTTGGGTGAGCTTTTCCAGACAGGTTAGCGATTTGGAGTTTGGCAAGCACTTGGGGCTTTTCAGTCTGTTCTGAGTGAAAATCAATTCACACTCTTTGCAAACATGTGACAGCATAAATCAGGCAATGGTGTTCACTCTCAAAACACAATAGGGGCTTGTTTCACTTCACTGAAGAGAAGGACACAACACTTTCTACTGGTTTCAAACACATCCTTGTCGTCTCAGGGCAACTGGACAAACAAACTGTTGCACCAGCCTTCATTCAGTAGATGATAAAAACAGAAGGGCGTGGGAGAGGAAGGTGGCCTGTCAGGGTAGCAAAGGAAGGTGGGGTGGAGGTGAGGAAGTTAGATTCCGAATTTATGGGTCTGGCAACAGGCAACAAATGGCTCTCTCAAGCACCTGGATATTTGGTGCTGAGATCTGACAGCATCCACCTCCCTAACAAACCTGTTGAGAAAGGTTTCCCATTCAGATAACTTTTAATTAAAAATGGTCTGAAAAAAGTGGTGATTTCCATCAAAACTACAAAACAGTTGGGAGCTATAAAACTAATTTAAGATGGAATAAAGTGGAAAATAAAAGATGGGGCTACAATTAAATGACAAGTAATTTGTGTGGTTATGACACTATTGACATAATGTGGATTAAAAAAAAAATAAGAAAGCACAGTGCAGTTCAATGGGGAACAAGTAATTTTTTCACATCTGTCCTTGAAGGACATTCTGCTGTAGGAAACTAACAGCTGCTAAAAAAAAAATATATATATATATATATATGATTTTTGTGGTACTCTCCAATTCTAATAGCAAATTCTAACTTTGTTTATGTCATCTCTGCTGAATACATACATTCTGAAACATCCAGTTATTACTGTCTCAATACTCTAAAAAGCATTTATTTTTCTCTCTTTAGTGTGTTAGCTAGATTTTTACCAAAGTAGGCCTTGTATTTTTTTACTGCATTAGACAAAACTTCTGATACTTTTTTATGATTTACCTTCACCCCAAGCATCTGGGAAATTCTGTAAGTTTTGAGTGGATTGTTTTTCCTTTCTGTGTTATTTATGTTTCAACCTGTAAGCATCCTTAGTATGAAGGCTTGTGAGGTGAGCTGTTCTTTTAGAGAAACGACTTAAATTTGAGCTAAATTTAAATATAATTTGAAATGCAAAAATTTAAATTAAAGTTAAAGTAATTTAAATTTAAGTTTGAGCTAAGTTTGAGAGGTAACTTTGCCCAGAAACAGGGTCCTCGGCTGATTGAAGACACTTACATATGTTAGGTGCCATTCGGCACCCTCGTCTTCTCTAAAATGAGAAACAGAGGCATCAAGGGAGGCTACTTAAATGTTCAAAGTTGCCCCTGTGACTCACTGAAGCAGACTCCACTGCCCGAATCATTTTGAGAAGCTGTGTCTACACTCACATTACATGAAAATCTGTCCTTTCTGTAGTGGGGATGGTGTGGTGACCTTAACCATTTAATAGTGGGTCAAAAGCATTCAAAACTGATCTTGAGAGCCTAGAGACAAAATTTTCAGTGTTATGGCATTTTCAGTGTTATGGCATTTCATAGGTTTTGCTTTAGCAAACCTATCCACTCATGTCGGAGATAATCTGCAAATTCATCTCTATCATCACAGCTTGATTCTAAAAGGTGGGTACACTGAGACCCAGTGGATAAACTCACCAGCCTGCAAGCATTTTTATAACTGAACCAAAGGACAGGCCTGCAGGGGGGTGATGTTTTAGGAACACTATTTTAACTCCACATGTTTTCTAAGCCTTAGATCCCACAGATGCAGTAGATATGTATAAAATTCATGTCAACCCAGAACATTTGGAAAACCAGATCTCTGTTTGAGGATAGCCCTCTATATTATATATTATGACTTGTATGAGGTTATTCCTGTCCCTGTCTGTCTCTTGCAGGTGAAGCCCAGACACAGGATCCCAGGATCCAACAACTAGATGGAGCCAGGAATGCCACCCCTGCAGCAGAGCTTTTTGGGTTGTAAGGCACTGTGGAGTCTATCTTGCTGATGCACATGGAAGCATATGGCTCAGGGAAGGCCCTAGCAGTAGCCTCTCAGGGTTCTGTGCTTATCACCTGGTGAAGCAGACTACCATGCCAGGGAAAGTGATCTTAACACCTGCAAGCAGATCAGTGACATATTTAGATTTTTTACTCAGTGTGACACTTCTGAGTCTAATTTGCTGGTCATTAGAGATTAGATAATTAGAGATTATGTGAATGCCACTGTGTACGTTAATAAATGTGTTTATTGCGTAACTAGCTAGAATAGATTGTCTTACTTGTAGTTAAGAACCCTGAAAAATGCAGAAATTGGGATCAGACATGTCTTAAGAAACATATCTTTAAGGTAATAGGAATCTGTGGGTTGACTGTGGGGTCTGTTGGTTTTGCTAACATAAAACAAGAATAATCCACTTGTTAATGTGAAAAAAGTTTTCATAGCCCAGAGTGAAAAGTGGCAGAAGAAATTCTCAATTTGGACACCTATAGTTAATTGTCCATAGAGGGAATCTCCATGCCCTTAAGCACAAAGTCCTGAGGATTATTAAGGCCACAGAGAGGCGAGACCTTCAAACTGTACATGAGCATGGGTGGGAAGAGCGTGACTATTGCAAATGACTGAATTCCAGCCTCCAGATGTAATCAGACTGCTCCAAAAACTCCTTGGCTTAATACATTAGGAAAAGGCTACCTTCTTCTGACTGGGTTTGCCTTGTATGCCAAAGTCATCGGTCCCTAAAATACCGTAAGTAGACTAAGTAGTGGACCAACTGGTGTCATTGATACCTGCAGCCCACGCTACCACTTTGCATTAGGGATTATTTTTAAGGTCACTTTCTAATTCAGTCTAACCACAAAGAGTAAATTAATTCCCCAAATTAGAATCTGCTTCAGGCTTATGGTTTCTACTTCCCTTCACCCTTAAAATCAATATTCCCATTGCTCTAACTGTCAGAATGTAGACTTAACAAAGATCTTCCTTATAGACTCAAAACTTGATAAAGTAACAAGAGAAGAAATCTATCAGGTGGGTGTCAACTTCAGTAGGTGCCAAGTGGTCAGACTGACTCCTTTGCAAAAAAAAAAAAAAAAAAAAAAAAAATACAGGAATGCCCTATTATCTGAATTGACAATCTGAAGCAAACATTGACTTTTCTTCCACATAGTATTTAAAGTTGTTTTTCAACTTTTTAAGTGAATACTTTTTTTTTAATTTTATGACAGTTTATTTTTACATCATTTTGTACTTTTTTTTTTTTCATCTCAATTGTAATCCCTGCGGGTTTCCCATCACCAAGGTGAATACTTTTTTCAGGTACTAAGAACATATTCACAGTTTGTGTTTCTGTCTATACTTTTTAAGGAGAAATGTTTTTACCCCCATACAAAATAGCAGAGTCATTTATTAGAGGTCAAAAGGAAAAATGTCCCAAAGTGGCAGCGATCTATTAACCTCAACCTGAAGCCTTGTAGACCTCTTGAGTTTCCATACTATTTATAAAAGAAATTAATCTACATGATGTAATTTTACATTCTATTTATATCATTATTCTTGATACAACATAAACATAGAACTCTGTGATGTTATTACATGTCATAAATGTCATCATAATTTGTCTTTACACATCATAAATATCTTAGTTTGTGACATTATTACACCTTCGGGTGTCTCTTTCCATATTTATGGTAATTACATCAAAGTATTTACTATAATTATGTCATTTGATGAAATTACAGTAATTACTTCGAAAAATGATAGCCCATGACTAATGAATTAAAATAGCATGGAAATTCACATTAAAAATGACATTAAAATAATGCTAAGGATCTGAGATAACCCACAAAAATAAGAACATTCATTACTGAATTTTAAGCCTCCCAATTTAACTCTACTGGCTTTTCCTTGTTAAAATTCTTCCTTGAGGACTCAGAAATGCTTTGTAAGCCATAGTGTACAAATGGTGTAGTAAACCATCAAGGCTATAAAAAAATAAATAAAACCTAGTTGCTCGCATTATTTTGGCAAATTGACAAATCCAAAATCTGATTTTAAAAATAACCAACTTGATATCATAGAAGAGAATTCAAATCCTCCTCAATCTGTATTCCCATTCTGCCGTTAGTCTGTAAAAGATAGCTTTACATCTTCACATCACACTTCATATGTAGCAGCCAACTGAAGGGGCTCAAGACCCGTGCCAGTCAAACCTAGATCCCTGCTTAATGGAAGCTGCATGCCTCATGTATTGGGCTTTGTCTTGGACTAATGGGGGACTTGTATGTCAAGCCCAAGTCACTATTCATCTATCAACAGACATGGACCAAGAAAGGGCCAGGAAGCCACTTCATTAGCCTCTTGACACCTAACAGATTAAACTGAAAAATAACTCTTTTCGCAGCCTTTACAGAAGGTGCCCCAACATCTTCTGAAAGGTTATTTTAAGGTGACTTATTATTGTCACAAACACCTTTTCCATCTACTGCCCTACAGCTCAAGACCCCTACCAGTCAAACCTAGAACCCACGTATTGGGCTTTGTCTTGATAATGCCACACCTTTCAGAATTTTCTATACATAGTTATACATTAAAGAAACAGTCTAGTGCCCACTGGTGCCTGGGAAGATGTGTGTGTATGTACACAAAGCAAAAATTCACATCCTTATGGGGTTTATGAGGAAAAAAAAAATGATGGTGGTGGTGTGGTGTGTTGACATACATCTGAAGAGGTGGAAAGCTCTATTTCTAAATCATAGACATCACTGTAAACCAAAGTCACCACATTAAAAAACAATAATAAAATAAAAAAATAAACAAAATTGAGATTCAGAGGAAAAATCTAACCCAATGAAATCATTAGTTATGTAATCTGTTATTATGTTGTGTTTTAATACAGATAAGTAGGTTAGACAGAGACAAAATAGAGAAGCATAAAGTTGCAAATTTTAATCAGTTTTTAACTAGGTTGTAGAAGGTGACTTGAGTGCAAAGATGAAATAAGAAGCACTCCATAGCATATTTGGAGAAAGAGCACAGTAAGAGGAGTGGGGAGCTATGAAAAGGACTTGGATCAGGAGCCTGCAAGGTGTGAGGGAAGGTTAAGGAATTCTGTTTAGTAGAACAGAGGGAGTTATAAAGATAAGACTGCTCAATAAGGTGAAGGAGCGTTTGCTTCAGACATATAAAGATGAGTTCCTAATGGACAGCTAGGCAGATTTACAAATTAGGCATATTTAAATTCAGGGATATTTAAATTCAGGGAGACAAATTTGAGACTCCTTGACACAGATGCTATTTAAGGTCATGGGATAAGATGAGGTTGCTCAGGGAGTGTTCATGGAGTAGAACAGGGGCAAGACCTGTGCCTTGGAAACCCAAGAGAAACTATTCAAAGAGGCAATGTGGAGCCAACAAAGAAAGCCATCCAAGAGCAGGAATAAGGCAAGGAAACGGGAGCTCAATGTTTTGATTAATAATCTAATATTTAGAAAAGGAGAAACTGAAAAACTGTCAAATATTCCAGCAGGGCAAGTATAAGGAGGGCTAGTGGATCAGTGGACATGCACTAAGGGGAAGGTTTCCATTCTCTGTGATCTAGATGTGCTCTGAATTCAGACTCTGAACCCCATCTTGAGCTCCTACTAACAAAATAATAGTGAGAATGAAAGCTTTACATTTCACAGTCTTTTTATATGTTTTAGCTCATTACATTCTCATAGCAACCTTGGAGTATACAGATAATGAAACTGAAATGTAGACATCTCAACGACTCATGAAGTCTCAAACCCAATTCTTTAAACTTGATTTTTTTTTCCAGTATAGTTCAAAATATATCCTTTGAAGTTTCTCCTCCTGTCTTATCTCTTTCTTTCGCTCTCCTTTTTCAGAACCTCGCCATCAGTCACTACCAAAGTATATCCCAGTGATCCTGATGGTCCTAAGACCCTCTCAGGGTTACAGTGAGATCATAACTATACACACAAACAAATTCAGATGTTAGTTATCTTCCTTATCTCTCATGAATACATAGTAGAATCATCTAGATGTTACAGAAAGTGAGGAATGAATGCAGAGGCAGGCTTGAGAAGCAGCTAACTGCTATGATGTGAGGCATTAAAGAGGTGAAAAAACATCCAAGCTGTATGAGTCTTCCTACTTTTTTGTTTTGACAAATGTTTTTTACCAAAGTAAAAAAATGTTCACATTTAATATTTATTTTAGTTTTTAAATGAATGAATGACTTAAATGTTCAACTTTTGATACAACAAATCTCAATAAATATTCTCACATGTGGGTGGGTGTGGTGACATGTCTGCAAAGGTGTGATCCTGTGCCTCTGAATCACATGCATGTTGTAAATCAATATTATCTCAGTAAAATAATTTTAAAAATTAAAAAAAAATACTTTGGGATCACTAGTCATGTTAATAATCGCTGTCTTCAGAACCTGAGTCCATGCTGCTCCACTTCAGATTCATATTCTTTTGTGATTGTTGGTATTTCTTTTCTTTTCTAATATGTAATCCTCATTTGTTCTCCCAGATTATTCTCTCTTTGGGTTGTAGAGACCATCCTTTGGTATTTTTAATTTCTTGGCTTCTCAAGTGCTACTCCTACCCATGAGTAGTTAAGCAGTTTCCAATTAATAAAGAATAGTCTATTCCCTAAATTCCTTTTCCAGTGAGTTAAAAAAAAAAGCCACTGTTTTAATTTCACTGTTTTTGGAAATCACTTCTTCCCTTAGAAATTCACTTATTTAACAAATACGGATTGAGCATATGTTGCACAGAAGGGCTGGTGGAAATACCAAGATGAATTAGATCTAACATCTTCCTACTAAACAGATATAACCCAGTAGGAAAACAAGATGGGGCACTCAACATAGGACATATGCCCTTCGTTCCAAGCATGTGCTATCTAGGTTAATTGTCCAGCCATTTTCCTCTGTTCATTTAGAGATTCCTTTTTGTAAAGCTTGATATAATTTTGCTGGTTTATTTCTTTATGTTACTCCTAAAATATGGATAGTCTGAATTAAAGTTTGAGATGATGCCTTCATCAAGACGTGTCATACCTGAAAACAGAGAAACAATTGCCTATCACAGACTCTCAGTAATTTCTCAGGAGAGTGATCCTTCACTATGCCCCACTCACTGTGCTGAAGAAAGGGCACGGGGTCCTCAAGTGTGGACACGATGTTAAAAGGAACATTTGTCTGCTGTATTAGCTCTGCAATTCCTACCAAGAGCCCATGCAACTTAACATGGATTTATATTGGATTTACATATGGATTTATATATGGCAAGTAAGTTCAGAAATCATTATAGTAACAACTCACTAGTCCGTTGAGAAAGTAACTGCACACCAAGAAATAATGACAAGTGAGCTAGCATTTTTGTCTCATTTGTGGGGAAAGAGAAAAATAGATAGGAATTCAATCACATATTGGAGTGAATGGAAAAAAGCTCATGAGAAGTCTAAAAACCACCATCCAAACTAAGAAACATTACTATGATCATGAAACCATCTAGAAAATGATAGTCATTTCCATTTGTTATATGAGATAATGTATATATGGAAAAGTTATCAAAATGTGAACCCAAAGTAAACATGAAAAAAATAATCTTTTATTTTTAGAGAATTAAATTTGTCAGAACAAGGTAACTACCTAACCAGACTACAATACTGTTTTTTTTTTTTTGTAAAAAAAAAAGTCAGTTTTTTTTGTACATTATTCTGTTAACAGTAACCAAACAGGAAAACAAATGTGGCAAATTTTCATTACTCTTGTTTCAGATGAAGGAAATGAGTATGAAGATTTGCAAAAAAAACATGAATTATTTGATTCAGTATCTGCCTAAAAATGTTTCATTTTTTTCTGCATTATTCAAAGTATTTACCATAATGCAGCTCTAAGTCTTCAAGTTCTTTTCTGCATAAATGTTGCATTTGTAATCATATTTTGGAAGGAGTGGTTAGCTTGAAAGGATAAGTGAGATTGGAATCTGGTCCCCTTAGGTCATTTGTTTGTATCCAGCTGAAGTCAGCAGTGGCTAAAATTCATTACCATCTGGCACTCTTTCCATGGCCTCTGTGACAGAACTATGGTTCTAGTCTAGTACATACTAGACAGATGTCCAGGTCATAAAAATCACAACGCTACTTGGCATTGTGTCACCCCCTTGTTGACAGTACCATCAGACAGGCCAGAGATCGAAGTGGAATAAAGAATGAGCTGTCTTCATCCCATCCAGTGGTCCATTGGCAAACAGATACTTAGTCCTTATGTATTCTGTGTGTGGGGATAAGCTCTTGGCTATACTCAAAGGAAACGAATATAATGCTAATCAATCCACCATCTTACAGCACAACATGATCAGGTGTTCTAATTTATCTCCTTTCATAAACACAAAATTAGATGAAATAGTTAAACTTTCACATCTTTACTTTTTGATAGGAAGTAAAGCTTCATGTACTCACATTGTCTTAAGGTTTCCAAACTATTGGATAAAATGTGGCAGGCCAGCTACATCTGTTATTGTAAACACAGCTTGTAAACTTGAGCTAGCTAGGCAGGCTGTACTTACATAGAAGCTCTGTATAAACTATTCTGACCTCATCTACTTCTAGGCATTCCAACATTTCCCCATGACAGAAAAAAAAAAAAATCCCTTATATTCTCATAATTTTCCTTGAACAGTCCCATCACCTTGCGACTGTAACTGAAATAATCTGGCTATAACAATAAAGCTTTCCCTTTGTTTTCTCCAATACAGGTTGGTTTTCTTTCCAAGAGTCATTTTCAGATCCTTATTCTTCCTGCCTTTGTGATTTCTGTGGCTACTTCATTTAAAGAGAGTTCCAGTTATTGACTTACTACCATCTTGCTGTCTATTAGTTTTAACCATCCACTCCCCTGTTCCTACCCTCATTTCATCAATACCAGTAACTGTAGAATTTCCAACCTCTAGGTGTAAATCATTATTCCTCTGTTGCTAACTACAGTTCCATTTTACATTCTCTAACTCCTTAATTCTTTACCAAACCAGTATCTCTAATCTATTAACATTACTGCCTTCTCACTATCTACTACTCCTGTTTTTTCATCAAGCCCTCCCAACTAAAAGTAGACGGCAAGGTACATTATTCATCACAGTCACATTCCCTAGGTAAACCTAGGTTTCTCTCTCCCTGTCATGCATAACTGGTTAAAAAAAAAAAAAAACAAAAAACTGACTTTATTAACCCTAATTCAAAAGCTCCTATGTGCTCACTTTCGTGGAATATAGTGTGACAATCACAATCAAATAACTAATATCTGGCCTCATCCTGAGTTTATGAGCAAAAATGAAAATGGGTCTACATTATATTCTAATTCAATTCACCCTTCTCATTGTACAGGAGATGGGCAGACTTTTCAAAACTTTCAGTATGTTGGGCCTGGTGCCACAACAGGTTAAAGCACAACACTATGAAGCTCCCCACAGCCACTGTAGCACAAGTTCCATCCCCAGCCCCAGACGTGACCCACATGGCGCAGCAGGCCTCTCTTGACATACCCACTGCTCCCCTCAGCAATGTACTTCGTCAATCTGCCTGTTCTGTCTAACACTCTGTCTCTGGTGAATGCTGCCCCTGTACCTCTGGGCTGTACTCCAGTTCTGAATGTATGAATAAATCTTAAACAAACAAACAAAAAACAGTACGTCTTCCTCTTTCTCACTCATAATTTAGAAGCATGTTTCATATTCTATTGATAAAACAGAAGCAACACATTGTAGGTACATTTATTGTAGCAAATACACCAATCTGGTGAGGAATACAAATAATGGGGAAGGTGATGCATATATAAGTAAGGAATATATCGAAAATCACTATACTTCTCTCTAGATTTTGTTGTGAACCTAAAGCTGTTTAAAAAAAAAAAACCTATAAGATGGCACACAAGATCAATAATAAAACCAAAAATAAATAAATAAGAAGCAACCAGAAGAGACCACTGTCTATTGCTCTCAGATGTATGAATACTGAGAATATTAGGTTGAACGAAAGAAATCACTCATAAATTAATGGATAATTGGATTGTATATAAATTTTAGCTATAAAAATAATGTTGCTATTAACATTCATGCAAGTTTTCATGTGGGTCTGTGCTTTCATTTCTCTTGACTAAACACATAGGGGTACAGTGTGAGAGGATATGACAACTCTGTGTTTTCAGAACTGTGCTGTTTCCCAAAGTGACTACACCGTTTCCCATACATCCCAGCAGTTGAGACTTTGATGTCTCCGCATTGTCACCCATTATTATCTGTTATTGTTTGTTGTTGTTTTTTTTATTTCAGTCATCCTATATAGTATGAAATGATATCTAATTATCTGTTGTTGTTGTTTTTTTATTTCAGTCATCCTATATAGTATGAAATGATATCTAATTGTGGTTTGACTTTAATTTCCTTAATGACTTTCAATTTCTTTTCACTAGTTATTGGCCAGTTGTATATCAATATACAGAATTAAACAGTCTCTACTTCAGTCCTTAGTGTCTTTAAAAACTGCTATTTGCTGAATTGCAATAGTTTATTAAATATTATAGATAGTAGTCCTTTATCAGATACATGATTTGCAAATATTTTTTTCCCATTCTGTGTACTATACATTTATGGTGTCCTCAGAATCTTGAACTTTAAAATTTTTAAGACACAAAAGATATTCTTTTGCTACTATGCTTCTTGTATCATATCTAAGAAATCATGACAAATTTAAGATTGAGATTTATCCCAATATTTTCTTGAAAGAATTTTATAGTTTATTTAATTGAGGATTCAAATTTTTTTTATAAAGATTTATTTATTTATTCACACAGAACTGGGGTATAGGCCAGAGATGCGGAGGGTGAGAGGATTCACCAGAGACAGAGTGGGGAGCAGAACAGGCAGATGGACGGAGTATACAGCAAGCAGGCAGGAGAGGTCTGCCACGCCATGTGGTCACCTCCGGGGGCAGGCGGGGATCGAACTCATGTGGAAGTGGCTTAAGCTTCTTAGTGCTATGCTTTAACCCACTGCGCCACCAGGGAGGGCCCGAGGATTCAAATTTTAATTGATAGTCAAACTATCGAGTAGATAGTTGTTGTGAATGTTGTGAGGGAAGGGCCCAACTTAATTCATTTATATATGGATATCCAGTTTTCCTACCACTCTTTGTTGATAAAACTATTCTTTCCTATTTAATTGTCTGGGCACCCTTATCAAAAGAAACTGACAAAAAACGTAAGCTTATATCAGGACTATCAATTATTTTCCATTGATCTATATTTATTCTTATGTCTTTATCACAATTTTGACTCCTGTTTTAAAGTTTGGATGTTTGAGTTCTACAACTTTCTTATTACTATTGCAAGATTGCTTTAGTTACATTTGGTATATATATATTTTTTATCAACATAAAACTTAAGATCGGCTTGTTATTTTTTGCAAAGAATTTAGATAGAAAAGCCAGAAGAACTGCAGCTACCAGAGAAAAGGAGAAAATGCGACAAACAAGATCTGTGCTTTTAATTTATGTTATTCACACTATCTAAAAAACAATGAAGTCATCATTGATAAACACAAATGGAAGAGTAAATTGCTTGTTACCTGTCTAGTGATTCTTTTCAATAAGATGGGACTATCCCAGCTAAAGTGTAAATGTATGCATGTGTTTATCTCAAAATGAGCAGTTTGATCACAAGATAATTTATAAAATGTATACAAAACTACAAATAGTATAGGAAATAAAGGGACTTAATATTGGAACACTTATAACAAGAAAAGATTGTTTGGGTTTCTTAAGATTTCTAGAATGAGCAATGAGGAAGACACAAGGACCAAACCTGCGCACTACATATAACATCAATGATTTAAAACACTCCTACGTAATCCTATATATCTTTTTCTCATTGATAGTAAGATTTCTTAAGAGGTAAGCCATTTATTTGGCAAGTCTTAAAAGCCCTACGTAGATGAACTGTGTATCTACATGTTTTGACTACCACTGCTGCAGCTTGCCTGTTCTTTCTTTTCGACCTCTTATTAGTTATATACTTCATCCTTGATTCAGATACTTTGTAGACAGGCTATCTGCCTGACTCTACAGTACCTAGTCAGTGCCAGTGATGGGGGAGATCAATGCATGCTTATTATTAATTGAATGAAATGTAAGGTTTTCATATTAGGGAGATAAAAATAGAACTGGTTGAATGCCACTAATTTTGAACTAGACAAAGTAAATAGTTAAATATAATATAGGTAACTGAAGAAAAGAACAATAGCTTCATTTAATTCTCAACCATCTTGCTATGTATGCCAGTGTGCTATACATTTTGGAGTGATAATACAGAGACAAGGAATGAGTGGCAAGGGTGACACAGAACAGTTATCCTGCATTCAGTCAAATATTTTCCATTGCAGATCTTAGCAGTTGTCACTGCTTTCACATTTCAATTTCCCAACTGTAATAAGGCTACAAATGTTCAATCTTCCCATTCAGATGAGGCTGGGTTTCTATTCATATAATCACAACCCAAGTTATCATGAATTAAGTCATGTGCCATTCAAGAATGTGATGTTCACATTTACGAAAGAATTAATATGTGCAGCTACATTGCCTTTAACAAATTATTATTAGGCAGGGTATGAAATGCATTGGTAAGAAATACTTAACAGATGATACTGTGACAATGTGCTATTAAGCATGTTACTGTAATGTCAATATTATTAAACCTATGTACCCAGCTAATCCATGAATATAAATTACTTTTATATCAGTCACACTTTATTATTTATTAGCACCACTGTAATGGCTATAACTATTCCATGGAGACAACCTAAGGGCATGTTTCCATCAGAACTGGAGCCTAGAGAATCACTGATTTCAGACTTCATCTAACCGTGAGCCCTAAGGCACTGTTTTTCCAGACCATTTTGTTGAATCAGATGTGACTAAAAGATGTGATTCTTTTTCAGTACAAATTAAGATAACCGCAATAAGTGTTGCTAGAATTTGTTGAGACCTAGCAGCTACCTGGACCCGTAACCAATTGCTTTTCATAAAGTGTTGCAAATTATTTCCCAAAGTCGGTAAGATATTATCCCAACATACAAGAGGAACAAACTGTGGCTAAGAGATTAGATAATAACCTACATAAAGTGCCTGTAGTTCAGGGCAAATACTTGGGCCCAAACTCAGTTGTCTTTGTTAATAATCATATATTTTTACATAGGATTCTATCATGTGCTCATATATTGGACTTTGAATAACTAGAAAATTTTGGAAATTTTGGAAAAACTCTTATTTGAGTCCACACTAGTTGACGCCACTGTGTTTATATTTTCAGCTTTCAACTTCACAAAACAGAGATGGCATTTTATTGTAAAAATACTTTTGCACCCTAAGTATAAAATTATTTTAAAAGATTACCCACATAATCACTGCTGTTTCTGAAATACTACAGGACATTTGGTTTTATTATCCCCATCAGAAAGAGTCTAGTTAAAAGCATATGCTTATTTTCTTACTTTTTAGCTTTTCCTGCACCCACTTTGATGTTTGTTTTGAGTTTCAAAGATCCTCCCCGATCTGAACTGTCTTCTGCTTCCCAATTTTACCCAGAATTTTTTGCCCCCTCTTAGTGATTTGGTAATTAAATAATTTTACATACATATATATATATACACACACACACACACACACACACACACAGACAGACACACAGACAGACACACACGTACATGTATATATATATGTAAACATAAAACTTTCCTCTCACTTGCACTATTGTTAAATACTGAGCGAAGGTGAGGTCAGCATAAGATGTAGTGATGCCTGGGTTAGGGCAAAGACAGCATTTAGGAAACAAAGTGGTGGCGGTGGGAGGTCTATAATCTGCTTGTCTTTCATATTCTGCTAAGTACAAACAATAGGCCTGATAATTCAAACTCTGACCATTTCCTTTTCTCACAGATTTGCAATCTTCTTGAAAAGAATCCTCATTAGCAATTAAACATATCCCAAATGCCACCACAGTCCTTTATATTTGGATTAATTTTGTAGCTATCTAGCTATAAGTTTCTTAAAGGGATGAGAGACAACAGCCAGTTATTTCTCTCTTTCTAATTCTTGTTCATGGAAATCTGTATTCTGTGGGCATCTACATTCTCTAAAACAAAATCTAGGGATGAAGTTAAAATACATTTCTACAGGTGAATGAGAACTCTTGAATACTGTTGCCTGTCATACATAATAATTCCTGTTTTTGTAAGTCATCTCTTTACTAACTTAAATGTAGATAAGACAAATTCTGTGGGAACAGAGAGGACAGAATCAGTGAGTCTGTGAAAGTCAGTGAAGGCTCCAAGGAAGAGTGACAACGGGAGTTAATTTTTTATTTGTTAATTTTATGCAATGGACACCTCATTCTATGCTTAGTAGCCATAGGTGGACACCACTGTGCTTCCCATTCATAGGTTTCATTAATTTAGATCAGGTTCTTATTGTTGTTGTATCATTTTCAGCTTTTAGTGTAGAAAAAATCTTCTTGAGAGTTAATATCCCTCTCACAGGGTTAAAAATTCAATCAGATTTTAATAGATCCCAAATTAACCTCAATTAGGGCATCATCATTGTCAAGATTTTAATATTCTTAATTGCTGAGCTGAATACTTATCACTGCTTTCAGCAGTGAATAAACAGTGCTAAAATGAATAGGATGAAAAATCTGGATGTGAATTTACATTAATTTGAGATAGGCAGAATTAAAATTTGATATGTTTTACTCTATTAAAAAGATACAGAAAGTTTTCAGACATTCATTTAACATGTATTCAATACTAGCTCATTTAATGAATACTACTGAATCCATATCAGCTCTTTCATTGCTATACTAGATACTAGGAAAGGGAAAATTCATAAAACACAGTCTCATTCAAATCTGCATGAGCTATAAACCAAGAACCTGATACAATGTTGACCTGCTCTTCTTTCTCATGTCTAGATATGATGGTATTTTTAAGGCTTTATTGAAAATAAATATTGAAACAATATTATCCAGTGTCTCCTAAGATTATTAAAATTTCAGAAAATGCCACACACAAAGCACGTAGTATTTTTTCTTGTATAGCATATCTATCGAACACTTTAAAAATATTATTTTTCTATTACTCTGTTACTACAACTATATTTAAGCTGCAAGTTTAATGCTTGCATTTCCTAAGTTTTAGAGGCAGAAGAATTAATATTATGCAAAAGCGTTGGCATACTAAAGAATTATAAAAGTAGAGTTTACAGCAATAATTAAAAATTGCTACACAATTTTGTTTGGTAGTAGTTTACATAAAGTTTTGGAACTCCTTAGGTAGTTCAGTGAAAATTTCTTTTAGCCAAACTAAATAAAATTTTCATTTTGACAAATGGTTAATAGGAACTGGCTAATTTAATCAACATGGTTACATCTGCTATCTGAGCAGACAGTCATACTCAAGCCAAAATGTAAACTTAAGTTTTTTCTATCACATTTAATCTTCCTTATTAGTTAAAGTGTTGGCCCATTTATTGAATTAGCTGGATTAGGTAGAAGCCCATCAAAAAGCAACCTTCTTTCATATCAGTCATATTCTTTCCTCTATGCTCTGCTGAATCTCCTTCCCTTACTCTTTGGTATGTTTTTTGGACTCATCTCAAATCCTTCCTTGGCAATTTCCAAAGTAAACTATATCATTTTCGACTTAAAGTAAAATGTATAGTCCAATCTAATAATTCAAAGTTAAATTTCTCCTCTAATTCAAACATCTTTCCTCCTCCTGTCAGTCTAAGAAATTTCTCCAACTCCCTAACTCTGCCCCCTCTTTCACTATGTGGTCTCAGGGCTCCTTCCAGAGTGGGATGGCAAGAGAGAATATAGAGAAAGATCCAAGTTATGTCCTGACTCGTAAATGTTCAGTCCAGGACAGGAGTTGCTGTCCAAATACCCATGCTTTCTGGTGAGATCCTTTGAGATTCCCCCTACTAGGGATTCAGCCTTCAGATCTCAGACTTACACCTCCCACCCAATCTCTGGATTTTGTCTACTTCTCCCAGTTTGAGATTTGCCAGAATTTTTTTCAAGGCATTCAAGGGCATGTGCTTTCATCAGAATCTACATTTGGCTTTAGGAAACACATCTTTGTTCTTCCATCAGTGAGTGCCCTACATTCTTTTATATATTCCAACAAAGCCTTTTACATTTAGTCTACTCTTCAGACATGAGTCAGGCACTAGTTCCTAAATCACTCAGATTTGAGAAGACACAGGAGTAGGTCCAACTAAGTTCTCCTGACATCCCATTCTCTCCTCAATCTGCATTGGCTTTCAAGGTAAGTGATGGTTAAATGTTGCCTGACAGCTTTTGGATCACATCTTAGAAAGTTCTGCAAGTACAGTGTAACTCATTTATTTCTGAACAGTGAAAGGGTATTAACACTGTGCTTTGATTTGGGGACCGCAGTCAAAATGGACACAATAGGAATTGTCCCTTTCAACGTAAGGTTTAAAGAGATGTATTTCCTTTACTTTAAATGTTTCCTCAAGGACAAGGATAATGTCTTAGGCAACATCATCGCACACAGTGCTCTGTATATCGTAGTATATACATAAGAGAACTTTCCAGTATTTACTGACTGACTATATGGGTAAAGTATCTTTACCACTTCTCCAGTCTGCCAAAGAAGTCACGTAACTTTCCATTAACAGATTTAGTCTGGGTCCTGGCAAGAAAGAGATGGCATGTTTGATGCTTTTAACAGAAGAGAGGCAACTGAAGGAGCCAGTGTGTAGAGGGGCAGATTAAAGAAGCCCAAAAGGCAACCACCCTTGGGATCAGCATCAGTGGTGAACCACTGCTCCCCTTAAGTCTGGGGAGTAAGAGGAGAGACTGGTAGCCTGGGGCCATAAAGAAGCTGGAGTTGGGGGGTGGGGAGGATGGTCGCCTGAGCAGAAGGTACCTGCTGTCAGACCACTGACAGGCAGGGAGGGAACATGGCATGGGCCCATGATGAATACTCCCTCCTCCCAGCCTCCAGGCTCTGTGACTATATGCCAGCACCCAACTGGTGCTGAACCTAACTGGAAGTCAGGTGGCAAGAGGGCCTGAGTACTGTTGCCCTGGAGATCAGCCCTGTGGGACAGGCCATAGGACACAGAAATACAGACAATGGATCACAAAAGGAGGCGGCCAGCAGAGAACGAGAACACATTACTGTAATTAGAAAAACCAAGCTAATGCGAACAGGTCATTAGAATATTATAGGTCACATATTGTCCTATCATCAAATAGTATGTCACTATATGTATTCAAAATGTATTTACTCTGCAATGAACTTGTAGTATACCACAAAACAAGTACTTAACACTATGCATATATAGTCATGTATTATAAGACACAATTATTATAACCACATTATATTATATATGACCTATATTATTATGTACACATGTATATAAACAATTGTTTGTGGTATATTTCATTATGATGTAAACATATCTAGGGGAATAACTGGGATTTTAAACCTTCCTACCTTCAATTAAAAATGTAGGTATTTTGAATATGGGTTTACGTATAGAGGAACAGAGGAATCTATGGAAGCAAATAGGTTTTCAATCCTCAAATCCAATACTTAGTTTGTATACAAATATAATTATGTACATGGTGTGTGTGCATGTATTAAAGACTACTTAGTAGTGTAGACATGCAGTTATTCATCTTTTTTTAAATTATGTTAAATAAATGTTGATATTCTTAAAGAGCCTACCTTGATTTTTGCTTGTTTTTTTACTTATATGCTACCTCGCTCCAAAGAAGTTTAGATAATTTACATAAATATATATTACATAATGATGAATATCAGGGTGGACATGTTGGAAGAACTCAAGTTAATTTGCAAAATGTAAGCTACATGTGCATGCCTATACCTAGTTCTAAAGTTTTTGCAATCAAGCCCAAACATTTTTTTCATATAGTATTTATTGAATCCCTAGAACACTGCTTAGGCACTATGGTGACACTGCAGTGAGCAAGATAATAAAGTCACACAGGCATTTTATTGGGAGGTATAAAAAAGAGAACATATATTTAAGATAGTTTCAGATCGAGACAAATATTCTAAGTAAAATAAACTAGAGTAATGGTAGAGAATATCTGGGACAACTTTAGATACTGTGATGAGAGAAAAAAGACTCTTTGAAGAGTATCTATACTGAAACCTCAATGATAAAATTATAGTCAAGGGAGGTGGGATCAGAGCATGGACTAACTGTAACTAACAGTTCTCAAATCATTCCTAATGGAAAATATCTCCCAGGTCACAACAATTTATGCATATAGAAAATCTGTGGGTAAATCTTCCAGTTTTATGAAGCTGGGATGTCCTGTCTTATTTAAAGTTGTTTGGCTGTCTTGGTGCTTTAATCTTTACTTTTTGATTCTGATTAATCTGATGAAAGTTTAACATTACCATGTATCACTGTATTCTACTAAGGTTGGCATAAAAGGTTATAATAGACTGAGTGGCTTAAACAACAGAAGGTAATTTTCTCACCATTGAAGAGTGAAGGTCAAAATTAAGATGCTAGTTTGCTTGGTTTTGAGTCAGACCTGTCTTCCTAATCTGTAGGGGCTACTTTCTCATTGTGCCCTCACTTGGTCTTTTCTCTGCATGTGGGACACGTCTGAGGTGGGGAGGGGGTGGAGAGAAAGAGAGGAAGGAGGGATGAAGGGGTCTCTGTCTTCTTGTTATCAGGACACATGTTCTACTGGACCAGGGCCCTACTCTTAGGACCTCACTTAACCTAAACCACCATAAAAGCTCCAATATAGTTACACAGGGGGTGTGGACTACAGTGCATAGCAATCACAAAGACTTTTGATGTTAAGACTTAAAAAAGTTAGTACATATAACAGGTGCCAGATTATGTGACACAAATATTCTAAAAGAAAACTCAAGTTGTTGACTTTTACAGAGAAAATGCCATATGACCTGAAAGCCTATGAATATTTGCATTCATTTTTTTTGCAGAAGTCTTGCTCTGCGAGATGTGATTTTCAAGTTTTGGATGTGTTGATTATATAAAAATAACCACCAAGATTATTTTATTCTTGCCTTCCCTTTTTTTTTTTTATTATAGTAGAACAAATGCATTGGAGGGTAGCAGAAGAAACGCACATCATCCACCTACATAAAAGGTGCAACTCGTTAATCAATGAGTACAAATTAAAATGAGAAGTGCTATGATTTTATTATCAAAATACATGCCCAAAGTCTAAACTTGTGCTACCACTTTCATAGCTTCTAACTTGACCACCATCATTTCTTGCCTAGTTCTGATCGGTCATCCTGCTCTGCCCTCAACCCACTTTGGTTAGTGAGCTCTGCTAAAACTTACATCAGACCATAGTTTCTTCCTCAGAATTTTCACTCAAAAAAGAAGCCAGGCAGTCCCTCCTCCCAGCCAGTCTCCTCTATCATCCATCCCTCATTACCTGTTTGATCTCATATTGAAGAAGTAGCCTAACCCTGTGTAGCACCTTAGTTACACCGTGAGTAGGTAAAGTTTCCAGTCATAGTGTTTATGACAGGGTCAGTTAATCTCACGGTGTGTGTCTACCAACACATGTTCTTCATTGAACAGTGGGTATGATGGATCCAATGATAATAAGGTAATTTATAAATCCTTGGATAATGATACTAGTGATGGAGTTCATTTTTGGCTTGCAACAAAATATTAAACTGAGTTATCAAAGACCAATGAAGCAGGATTGGGCTTCTTTCCTCCCCTAAAAGCTGATCATAAGGAACACCCCATCAAGCTTTAGATGAGGTGAGGAAGAAGAACAAGAAGTAGTAGAGTAGAGATGGATGACATGAGATCTAGGTCATGTAGTTAACCTGTGTCTGATCCTAAAGTGCCCTTGTTCCTGCACTCCACCCAACATTATGACTTTGTGAGGTTCATAGTGCTAGCTCATGATGAGCAGTTTCACAAGCTAGCTAGCTAGTTTCATAGTGCTTACTAGGGCCCAGGGACATCCAGGTATTTTGTTGTTGTTGGTAATATTTCTCTTCTGCAGATGGATGGCCTTGCCAGAGGATGAGTTTAGGAAGTCAGTGGATTTAGCATGAGGTGGGTCTGAGTTAAAATTCCATTTATCATTTTATCTCCATCTTTCCCTACTATGACAGACCAGTAGACTACATCAGATCTGCAATCCCAGTTTTCCTCAGTTCAGATTCAGAGACAATATTCCTTGGAAAGTTTAGGCATCAGTTCGTGGTTGCTCCAGTAAATGAACATAGATCTGTTTGAGTTTGGTTAGGGGTGAATGTTTACATATATGTTTCTGACAGTGTAGCAGGATCTGTTTCCCTTTAATCCAGTCTGTGAATTAACTGGTAGGAAAATTATAATGGCTATGATCCCCTTTGCTTCTTTAGATCAAGTAAAATTTTAGTGGAATGCCCATTTCTACCAGTCACAGGGTCGCCACAACTAATTAATCATGGACAAAGATCTCTTAGGTCAAACCATTTTAATTGTTACTCTGGGCCTCCTAATCATTACAGCAACTACCATACCTTGTCTCTGGCAATTAAGTATTCTATTTGACCTCTGCTATGCCTGGATTCTATCATTCTATTTGAAATCAAGAAGCACTCCCATTGTCGCTCCAGACTTTCATCAGAGTTCATCGAGTATTCTGGTGCCACCTATAGAACTCTCAAGGTGCTAGTGAGGAATCCACTGAATCCTCCAGAGCAAATAGAGAGGGGGCATAAGTAGGTATATCACTCCTGTTCCCCCCTAAGCATTTAGACATTTCTTCATAAAGCAGGGGGTCAGCCATGTTTTCCTTAAGTTTCAAGAGAGTAAAAACTTAGGTTTTGTAACTACTTAGCAATGTTCTGGTATGACAGTAGCAATAGGAAATATATAAAATAATGAGCATGACTCTGTTACAATGAAATTGTGTTTACAGAAACAATTGGTTGGCTAGATCCATGCATAGGCATTGTTGGCTGACCTTTTTCTACAATGTATATCAGTTCTGGAATTCTGGAATTTACTGAAGGGTTCTTTTGGGTTCAGGTCTTTGTCAATCTTTCAGTCAAACTAATAGTCGTGACCATCCCTCCTGCATTATGAGGGATATATCTATTATTATATATCTATTATATATAGGTATATAATATCTATATATTATATATATATATTATATATAATATCTATTATTATATATAACATATCTATTAGTAACATTCAGTAAGATCAAATATTACATTATTTTAAATCTAGTCTATCTTCCTTAAAATTTATGTAGATTTACACACATACACATTCCCCAGGACAAAATCTTGAAATTCTTATTATACATTATACCTACTCCTGGTCATATTTTTTACCCATGATCTGCTAAAATTTCAAATTAAAAACAAGTGTGTCAAAGGGAAGATCAACCCTTTCTTTACAAGGCCACAATTTCATAAGAAGCCACTGCAAGTTTTTCAAAAAAGGGAAAGATCAATTCATATAGTGGGTTAAGGGAATAAGTTTTTCTGCCAGGGAGGGAGGGTCGGAGGAATTTGTGAATTCAACTTTTCCAATTTCATAAAAAACTATCCAGAACTCACCATTCCAACTTTAGGGTCTGTTTTTTTTTTTTTTCTTCTTTCTCTCCAATCATTTTTCTGTATCAATAATTAAGTATGCACAATTATAAATTCAATCCATATTTTAATGTGTTCCAGGATCAGATTGTAGTTTTGGTATTTAGAAACTTCCTTGTAACTAAAGATCTAAGACCATCTTTTCATCAGTTCATTGATGATTTCTCATTTCTTATCTGGCTATTGAATAATCTGATATTTCCCCCTCTGTGTAAAAAAAAAAAATTATAAAAGATAGTGTGTCCTCAGCCAATATTATCCTCAATGGAGAAAAGCTGAAAGCCTTTCCTTTGAGATCAGGAACAAGACAAGGGTGTCCACTATCACCACTGCTCTTCAACATAACACTCGAGTTCTAGCCAGACCAATAAAACAGGAGAAAGACATACAAGGGATCCAAATAGGGAAAGAAGAAGTAAAACTATCCTTATTTGCAGGAGATATGTTAATTTACATGGAAAACCCTAAAAGCTCCACAGAGGAACTAATCAAAACCATCCACCAGTTTAGCA